>NC_037668.1:175504967-175623993 GCF_003255815.1 Theropithecus gelada | reverse complement strand
ATTGTAAACTAGTTCAACCATTATGGAAAACAGTATGGCGATTCCTCAAGGATCTAGAACTAGATGTACCATATGACCCAGCCATCCCATTACTGGGTATATACCCAAAGGATTATAAATCATGCTGCTATAAAGACACATGCACACGTATGTTTATTGCGGCACTATTCACAATAGCAAAGACTTGGAATCAACCCAAATGTCCATCAGTGACAGACTGGATTAAGAAAATGTGGCACATATACACCATGGAATACTATGCAGCCATAAAAAAGGATGAGTTTGTGTCCTTTGTAGGGACATGGATGCAGCTGGAAACCATCATTCTCAGCAAACTATCGCAAGAACAGAAAACCAAACACCGCATGTTCTCACTCATAGGTGTGAACTGAACAATGAGATCACTTGGACTCGGGAAGGGGAGCATCACACACCAGGGCCTATCACGGGGAGCGGGGAGTGGGGAGGGATTGCATTGGGAGTTATACCTGATGTAAATGACGAGTTGATGGGTGCTGACGAGTTGATGGGTGCAGCACACCAACATGGCACAAGTATACATATGTAACAAACCTGCACGTTATGCACATGTACTCTAGAACTTAAAGTATAATAATAATAATAATAAATAAATAAATAAATAAAAATTTTAAAAATAATTTAAAAAAATGAAAATTTCCTCTAAAAATCTCCTGACACATAGTATAAAAATATAACATAGCTCACATTTACTGGGCATCTATGATATGCTAAGCACAGTGTTTTATGTTTATATTTTATTTTAATTTTGTAATTCGTAAAAGGTAGATGTTATTAATATTGTAATAGCAAGTGAGGAAATTGAGATAATCAAATAAATGGAATGTTGTTCCCTCTTCCTTGATGTGCCTCTGCTGCTAAATCTTCCACTCTTTTTACTTAGTTAAAAATTTACTTCTCCTTTAAAACTATTTTAAGAAGGTTTTTTGATCCATCTCTGCCCAGTACCTCTTCTTCGATACCTGTCTTCCATTACGACTTTATTAAAAAGTGGTCATACGTCCATCATTGGTCAGGTTGCTTGGTTAATATCTGTTTTTATGTGTTTGCTCCAGAGATTATGATTCCTTTCTGCACAGAAATTGGTATGAATTTACCTAATTGATGTATCTTGTTCTTAACAGACAGAACAGTTTATAAATGAACGTAAAAAAATATAAACTAAATTCTGTAACATGCTTAATACATGCTAGGTATAGGTGAATAGAAATGTCACTTGCTGTTTTTAATTAAAAACACAACCTCTCATGAAAAGCAAATATCTACCTCCCCCAAACAAATAATAAACAAAACACCACTAGTACACTTTGAAAAGAAATAAAATGTTTTCAAAAACTTCTAATAGGTTTCCTTAGTTACTAAAGTAGCTGCCTAAAAATAGAAAATCTACCCAGGGGAGCTAATTTGTGATCCTTTGTGCCCTTTCATCAAGTTACAATGACTTCAAACTAAAAATGAAAGTGACACTTCTCGGGCATGAAATTGAAGTATATCTTTATAAAGTATATAAATAGTTCTCATTTAGAATTTCCCAGGGTTTTTTAATAGCTAAAAATTTTGAATGTGTATGTAGTACTCTCCTGTTCATAGCCAGTCTCTTGGTAAATGCAGGTACACGTGAAGCTGGAAGAGATTTATATTACACAGTATTTCCTTGTGTTGAGCACAAGGAATGTGTTGAAACTAGCATAGGGACTGTCTTTTACCTAAATATAAGATTTTAAAAGTCTCTCTTGTTATGGTCTCCTTATTCTGGTCTGTTTACCTAATCTGAAATTTAGTCTATTAGAATTTCTGAGATAAGACACACAAGCCACAATTAGGATCATTCAGTTTTAGAGCTGTAAAGCATGTCTAGGGCATCTAAATTTAGCTCCAATCTATTTAAGTGGAGATCTTAAATTTATGCGACTAATAACATTAGTTTGATCACTTTCAACTCATTGCTCCTTAAACCATCACACTCTTTCTTTTCATACTTTTTCAATAATTCATTATTTAAGACAATAAGCATTTGCTGACTACCCATCACAATGACATTCTATATCAAGAAAGGTTGATATGGAAGATACAACTAAATGAAGATATCTCAAAACCATGTGAAGATGTGACTGAAAACACTTGACGTGACATAGAAATGAGAGCTGAAATGAACATTTTGCACATCTGAATTTATAACAAACCTCAAACTGGAGGTCTGTCATACATTGGAGATTCCTATAATTTGGGATCAGGAAGGGATTAAGATTAACAGACAGAACTGTAAACTATAACTTATGAGTTGAATTAGGAATAGATAAGTCACAAAACAATATTGAAATAGTAAAAGACAATCTCAAAGTATTTTAGGTTTTCAAAAATTGTTGAGTTAGGCAAAATAAAATCCACTGGTTAATGTAGCAAAGAAAAAAATTACTGGGTGCTGTGTATTACACAAAATAGTTATGATGCACAGGGAAAGTTTAATTCTAGGAAAATTCTAGTTATTTCAAAAAACTACCCAATGCTTTCAGTCAGAGTGAGGTTTTAATCACTTACATGTGATTGGTTACATCTGTTTTCTTCCACGATTTTATAGATTTGTTTGTATGTAATCTCAGCTAATATTTGAAAGTGGATTTGTCGCCTATAAGCCCCAATCTTCTCATACCTCCATCATAACAAAACACTAATTTTGTTCATTTGTCTACTCTATCCAGGGAACCTTAAAGCATTTAGAAAATGTTGATCTTATCCAGTTTCATAAGTAAAGACTGACTAGTATAAACCAGTTAAAGTAATCTTAATTCCCTTGTGTGACATTGACTCAGAAACACTGGTTTTAGATAAACATACAGTACAATTCCCTAACAACCATTATTTGTTGAGATTTAAGTGTAAGACCTATTTTGATCTAATCAGACCTAAGAAAACACCTCATATTTCAGCTATAGAAAGAGGTTTTTTCTCTCTTTTACTGAATATAAACAACCAAACTTTTTGCCTGCTTGCAGGCATATTGTGGCCTTGAAGGAAGCCTAGCTGAGGAGAAATACCATATATGCCTGGTGTAGCACAGAGAGGTGGCTCACTCCTGTAATCCCAGTACTTTGCAGGGGCCGAGGCAGGCAAATCACTTGAGGTCAGTAGTTTGAGACCAGGCTGGCCAACGTTGTAAAACCCCGTCTTTACTAAAAATATGAAAATTAGCTGGGCATCATGGTGGGCAACTATAATCCCAGCTACTTGTGAGGCTGAGGCAGGAGAATCACTTGAACCCAGGAGGTGGAGGTTGCAGTGAGCCAAAATCAAGCCACTGCTCTCCAGCCTGGGCAACAGAACCAGGCACCAGGCCCCATCTCAAAAAAAAAAAAAAAAGAAAAAAAAAAGAAAAGAAAAACAAATAATCAAAAAGCTAGGGTTTCATTGTGTTTTGGAGCACACCCAAACTTCAGATTGTTTAATGTTTTTTTGTTTAAGTCAGAGCTTCTAAAGTGTGATACATGAGATAGTAAGGTGAGCACCACCAGGAGCTTATAAAAATGCAAATTCTTGCCACACTGCAGAACTATGGAATCAGAAATTTGGAATAATGCCTGACACACATGGGATGAACAAGATCTCCAGGACATTCTCAGGTACAGCAAAGTGTGAGAAGCATTGATGTGAGCCTCTTTAAGATTTCTGTTAATTACTGCAAATGAACCCAAACTAATAAAAAAAAGACCAATTATTTTTATCAAACCAAGTGAACCAGTTATACGCACACATGTAGTTGTACAATAATAATATTTTTAAATAAATCTTTACTCATACATTTATATTAATTATAATGCATTTTTTGAAATCAGAATTTGAAGTTACATTATCCATTCATGCTTTCCATTCAAAAACATTTCCTATTCTTCAATAAACAACTATATATATAGAGAGAGAGTTGATATGAACAACTACATATATACTTCATATATATATACTTGATACTTAATATAAACAACTATATATACATATATATATATTTCATTATCCTAGGAAAATTTGTTTCTTATTAGTCTAATATGCATAATCTAAACCAGACAGTTAACAGTAAAAATACATAGTCACAATTATCATTAGAAGAATAACCTTTTACTCTTGAAAATAAATCCACAGAAAACAATGTTAAAAGATCACTGATGTCATAGATGTAGGTATATATAACAATAAAGTTTAATTTGCCTGCTATTTTTTCCTCAAAATGGAATTTACAGAAATTGAAGTAATATATTTTTTATATTTAAAACATTACACAGTTTATTCTAGTTTTCTCTGTGAAGTATAAGACATCTTCAAAATTATAGAAATATATGCAATTAATATATTCATATATGAACATTCAAATATTAATGGTGTGTAATAACTCCTTATTGTAAATTAAAATGAGTTACATCATCTTTATATTTAATAGCAACTATCAGTTTTAGAAATCCAATTTACTTACAGAAATCACTATATCAGGCTGTCTGTTAAGGTCTCTTACAAGGTACCTTCAATGGAGTCTGCTTTGTCATTAAAACCACCCTGTCAATTCACAGAGTAGATGAAAAAGTCCGAGGTTCATACACTGGTGTTGAACTTAGGGAATGAAGATTAAGCTTTATACTCAATAAAAAATATAGAGAGTTCAATGCGTTAGTTTGAACATTCCATAAAACTGGTCAAAATAAAAATTTTGACACATCTACTTTATTTATTTGTTCTTCATTTGTTTATTCATTTATCTGTTTATTTGAGACAGGTCTCATTCTGTCCCCCAGGCTGGAGTGCCTCAGTGCCATCATGGCTCACTGCAGCCTCAACCTCCCAGGCTCAAGCAATTCTCCCACTTCAGCCTCCTGAGTAGCTAGGAGGCCCAAGCCAGCACACCCAGCTAATTTTTGAATTTTTGATAGACATGGTGTTTTGTCATGTTGCCCAGGCTGGTCTCCAGCTGCTGAATTCAAGCTACCTGCCTGCCTCGGCCTCCCAACGTGCTGGGATTACAGGCATGAGCTACCTACCTTGCCCGGTAAAACTTCTGATTGAAAAAAGGCACTACATTCACAAAGTTCCCCAAAAGTGTGCTTACATTTAATCGTCTTAAAAGATTGGATATTTTTCTCTATTATGAAAACATTCTTCTGTCCTGAAAACATAATCTTCTGAACCAACAAATACATCAAAAAGAAAATGGAAACTTATTTAATATTGTACTTGCCTAGGGACATATAAGCATAAAGAAATGGAGTAAACAACCTATAATATAACTTGATGTGTGTTAAATTAAGAAATTCTAGCTTAAATAGAAAACATTTATTAAATTTGCATTCCATTAACCCATTCCATTCTACTAGGTGAATTGCTTGAATTCTCATGGCCACACTGAAGCAGTTGCATAGCCTCAAGTTTAGTTCCCGTTTTCTAACAGGGTGAATACAAAATGAATGCATCAAAATGCCTGGCAACATTATGTGTTGAAAAAAGAGGTGCCAAAATCACGTTATCTTAGACAAAATAAAGATATGGAAGCCAAATGGTTTTATTCTATCTTCACTGCCTAGCACAGAACAGGGAATGTAGAGCCTGCCCCTGAGTACATCAATGGTTTAATGATCACATGAAGAATGAATCAACACATCAATGTATAAGAATACGAATAGGAAATACGCTTTCTAGAGAAAACTTGAGAAAATGAAAGAGCGACTTTGTAGATAAATTGTAAAGTATTGAATATTTTGAGCTTCTTCCAGGTTTGGAGTTCTCTTCAAATTATCTGGATATTTGACTATAACTCCCTTTAACCCTTCTCATCACTATATACACACTGATTTTGAATAACTTTTCATTCTCTCAAATAATTGGACAAATGTTTTCAAGTCAAAGTGAAAATTATGGAAATAAGTCCTTGGCTCAGATAGCAATGTGTATTTTAAGCAGAGTTTCTTAAGAGACTGTATGAACTGAATGTGAATTTATTTGGAATTTAAAATATGCCAGATAATGTACCCACCTTATTTCATTCAATCTTCAGAAAAAGCTCTAAGAGAGCTCATGTAATGTCACAAATGACCAAATCTGAGCAAGAGGAAAGTTAGAAATAGTATTTGAACCCTAAATTCTGTGAAAATCATGCTCTTTCAGTCAAATCAGTGGTTATTTTGCATCTTCTATAGTTTTGTTACTTATAAATAGTAATTCTAATGACAACATTTCAGTTCATAGCAAACAATAACTCATACTATTAATATACTTAGCAAAATCTGACATATTTGTAGAGTTTATATTGAAGGAAGAAAAATGAACTCATTAAAGAAATTCTGTGATGCAGGGCTGATAGGCAATAAAAATATATACTTTGTAGAATGATTCTGTATTGATGGACAAAAAGAACCTGGCCAAAATTATGTGATTATTGTATCTTAATAAAGTTACAGATGCTCACGACTTGATGTTATGCTCATAACACATTATTTATTGTTTACTTTGCTTAAAGATGAACTCCTAAAATTGTTTTAATATTTTCACAGCAACAAAGACAGAATAACATTAACCAATGTAAGAAAACATGATCTTAAGTAAAAGCAGTTGATATCATTACCCTGCATTTGCAAAGCACTTTAAAGTTTCCTAAGCTCTTTCATACACATTGTCATTTGGCCCTTCAAAACCCTGTGAGTTTGCCAGAGAATATAAATTAATAATAAATTTTACAGGTGATCAAGTTAAGACTCAGAAAGATTACATATCTTGCTGAATAATACACATAATTTTATAGTGTCATTTATGTATTATTAAAGTCAACTTTCTTTCTGGATGTTCTGCTTTCTCTCTCTGAACAGCAGTGATTTTACTCTATGAGACTGAATTTTATTAAGTGTTCCCCAGTTTTTAAACTGGTTTTAATTTCAAAATCAAAAGTGAATGGTTATCATAATATAGTTCTCCATTAAGGCTGTAAAAAGTCCTGCACAGAAATTCGTATGTTTCTAATATATAGAACCAAATATATAAAAAAGAACCAAAAAGAAAGCAACTATTCTTTAATTTATGGAAGAGGTTACAGAGTACATTCATGTCCTGCAGCAAGAGTTTCTGAATCTTAGGATTAATTATTACGCATTTTCTATTTTGTATTAATAAGAAATATTTTTAAAGAATCAGAAAAGTGACACATCATTTTGTAGTATGAATAATGATGAGCAGTTTTGAGCTCCGAGGATGCTGCAAGATCACAGAGAATGGAGCTTGGAGGCTTACCATATAAATTAGTGCAGTATCACATTAGGACGCAAGACACAGGCAGAGAAATGAATTCAAACTAAAGGAAAGGAATTGTCAGATACACTACTCTGAAATAAAGCAAAAACACGCAATAACATTGTTTTATTCTCCAATGTAATCTTTCGGGATTCTGGACGTGGATGTAGGGATTTCATTTGCAATCATTCTTTACCACATCAGAAATGCTACAGCAACTGTGTAAGAACAGATAAGTAACAAAATTAATCCAAATATATTCAGGCAATAAGACTGAAGATTAGTCAGCCAGATCAATGTGTTCTTTTCATCATGTTACCTGAGCAGAATGGTACAGAATGCTTAGTAATATTCAACAAATTCCTGGTGATTTATGATGTTGAAGCAGCCTGACTTTGCCATTTCTTCAACTGTGTATTTAAAGGATGACTTCCAAATTATTATCTGCATTAGAAAGAGTCATGCATTTCTTCAGTTTAGCCAGATTAGACTGAAGCAGGTTTGGTAAAGCATGAACTATTAAGTACAGTAAAATTGTTCATGTTACACTATGTACAGTTACAGCAGTGTAAATGTAGCGACGGTTACAGGATATTGGATATACAGGATATCTCCAGCTCTACCACTGATTATTTGTGTTACTAGTTCTTAGACACAACTGCTCCACTGGCTACTTTCAGTCATCTCACTGAGAAATCAGAAAAGAATAATTTAAGAAGCTTCACACTAATCATTTATCCACCATCATATTTTAATATTCTATGGACCATATTTCATAAGCTTGACACAAATCACATTATACTACTATTTCTACGAGCCTATATTTTCATACCACTGCAAGTGTCAGATCTAGATGAATCTCCTGACAGATCAGATTTCAATCTCAAGTGATATAAAATAGAGTACATTTTAGCTTGACTTTTCATGTACTTATTTCTTAAGAACATGATACAACTTTTAGATGAACTGAGATACATTCTGTCCTGCTGTGACATATACCAGTTAATTTAAAATAGGCAAGCATTTGTATGCTGAGAACACAGTTTTATCATTGTGGACAAGGAGTTTCTTCCAAAACAGCTAAAGACGCTCTTGTCTAATTTCTGTTAAGCAGGAAAAAATAAGTGTTACATGTCAACTCTAATAAAACCAAAATAATTGACTCCAACAGATTTTCTGAATTTCAAATAAATAATTATAAAATTAATTATTTAATAATGAATTTAGTTACCTTTTATAACTAATTCACTTTAATTAAAAGATTAAAAGTAAAGTGAGATCAGTACAAAATCTAAAGTTTCACTTGAATATAATTGAAGCTCTTTTTTGTTCAAGCTAGATGCCAGATTACAACTGATCTCACGATATTTCAGTGTAACGTTACATCCAGTTAATACTGAATGTATGCCAGTTCATCTAAAAGCTGTATTAAGTTCTTGAAAAATAAGTAAAGGAAAAGCCAAACTAAAATGCACTCAATTTTGTATCACTTGAAATTGAAATCTGGTCTGTCAGGAGACTCTTACATATCTGACTCTTGACGTGGTATGAAAACACAGGCTTCCAGCTGCATCCATGTCCCTACAAAGGACACAAACTCATCCTTTTTTATGGCTGCATAGTATTCCATAGTGTATATGTGCCACATTTTCTTAATCCAGTCTGTCACTAATGGACATTTGGGTTGATTCCAAGTCATTGCTATTGTGAATAGTGCCGCAATAAATATACGTGTGCATGTGTCTTTATAGCAGCACTTTCTCATGACCCAAACATCTTGTAACCACAAGGCCCTAAAAAAAAAAAAAAAAGAAAGAAAGAAAGAAAAGGAAAACACAGGCTTAGTAGAAACAGTAGTATAATGTAATTTGTGTCATATATTAGCCAGATTCCTTGATCAGAATCTCTTTGATCATTATAGAATAAATTTCATAGAATCAGCAGAGCAATTTATTGAGGAAAAATATGCATCCTGGATTATTTCTGCCATATAAATCTGGGGGGGAGCAGGATACACCTACAGGAGATGAGTGTCCTTCCAACTGGACATCAATACAATTCCAGTTTACCACCTTATATAATAGATCATCAACTCCACCTCAGTATACATGGCATCAAAAACATTGAATCCCTGTATAATCAGTCAATGATACTGACACTCCAGGCTCTCTCCAGAGAGTATACACTTTAGGGCACTGTTGCTATCATGTTATTTAGTAAATTATGAAAGAAAGAATCAATATTCAAGAAAAAACAAGGTACCACTAAATTTATTTATTCAAACATGTGAACCCTAATTGATATAACAGTTTACATCTGGAAAAGAAATACACTAACATCATTAACTTAACCTCTTAATAATGTATGTAATGTTTTAAATTTTATGCCTTTGTTTTTCATTTAAAGCAAATATTGTACATAATAACTCAAAATAAAAATTGAAACCTGTAACAAATTTATCTTGGAATATTTCCATAAAAAACAAAAAGTCAATATCAAATGAACATGTAAAACCCTGTATTATATACAAATTTATTATGTTGGCTGAGAAGAATTTCCAAATTAATTTGAAAGTTGGATCACACAATGATTTTACCCCTTGACATATCATATCCTCCTCATTGTAATGTCTTTTATATTCCATGACGATGTACTTTCTTTTCTACATTTGTCATTTTATAAATAAAATGGTCTTGTTTCAATCACATTGGATTTAAATTATTTTTTTCAAAAACGATTTTCCATGTAATTATGAATAACGTACAAAAAAATTTATTGTTGTTGCTTTCATTTTTTGGCCTATAAAATAAGAGGATTGAACTATACTCTTCATAAGGTTCCTTTCAGCTCTAAAAAGCTCTGTTTGATGATCTTAACGTTATAAACATTTAAATAAGGACAATCCAGCTGATTAATTTAAAACACATGGGTCAGTGAGGATGATTTGTTTACTTTTACTTTTCTATATTTTTAAATGCATTAAACTTTTTTTCTATCATGTACGTTAGATAATTAATTTTTAATTGAGAACAATTTTGCCTTCCAGAGGCTATGTGGCAGTTTATGGAGAATTTTGGTTTCCACATCGGCATTGAATAGGCTATCAATTGCCACGTATTAAGCTGTCAACTTCCAGATGTTAACTGTCTTAGTTGGAATAATACAATATCAGTACTGGGGGAGGCCTGAAGAAATCATTCACACTAAATCAGTGGTAAAGGATGTTATGAGGATCTCATCTCCAAGGGACATTTGGCCTTGTCTGAAGAAAGTTTTTGTTGTAACAACTTGGAAGTGGGGGGGAGTACTAGCATCTGGCAGGTAGAGACCAGCAATGCATGTTATAATGCACAGGACAGCCACGCACACTGAAAAATTATCTGGCCCATATTATCAATGTTGTGTAGTGCTGAGGTTTAAAAACCTTCTATCGAGCCAGGTGTGGTGGCTCTCGCCTGTAATCCCAGCATTTTGGGAGGCCAACACAGGAGTGTTGCTTGAGTCCTGGAGTTCAAGACTATCCCGGGCAACACAGTAAGACCTTGTCTGTAATAATAATGATAATAATAAGAAGAAGAAATAATCTAAAACCCTCCAATAGAAGGAAAGAGCATTATTTTCTTTAGTCTACTGCTTTTAAAGATCAATATAAATGCCTATAGGTTAAATAATATTACTAAGAACACAGCATAGTTTAGGAAAACACACACAAAAAAGAATCTCCTTGTCTTTGAATTTCTAGAACTAGATCTCCTTCAAAATCACAGTCTAATATTTTCCCTTCTTCTTCCTTGACCTTGTAAAGGTTATTTTGCACATCTAATAAATTTAAAAAACAGAGTACACTCTTTTAAAAGTGATACTGGTATTCTGTTTTACAAGCTGATCATTCTTGATGGAAGAGGTTTCAAGCAATTTCCCTTTAAGCATTTTCTTTTTAAAACATGATGTGAATATCTCACTTTGGGAGAATAGAAACTGAGGATTACAAAGAATGTCATTCATGTGATACATATTTATTGGGCACCTGTTGCTTTCCAGAATGAAGGGAAGGAGCAGACCATAAGAAGAAGCAAAGAAATAAAGAGGGAAATGCTTCTATAAAGGCATCAGGAAAAATAAGTTGGGCCATATCCTGATAAAAATATTTGCCTGTTTATGGGTAAAGAGTAATGAGTGAGAGAGACAGAAAAAAATGAGATAAAGGAAGCAGATAAAGGACAAAATAACCTAAGGCACGATGAGCAAGGTAAGGGAAAACATTAGACTGTTTTAAGCAAGAAAATGGCAACAATTGATTTCTCACTCTTTTTTTCTTTCTTTTTCCTCTTCCTCCCTCCCTCTTCTTTCTTGTGTTTTCCTTCCTTCCTATTTTCCTTCCTTCTTTCTTTCTTTATCCTTTGCTCTTTAATAGTTTCATTCAGATTTCTGTAGTTGTTCAGAGAGAACAGATTAAAGATGTAAGAAATGATATCGAGCAGGACTAGGTTACTAGTTGGGGAAATGGAGGTAAAAAGTAGTTAAACCATGGGTGTAGTACAAATATTGAGCCCGTACTGCTTTACTAGTGGATTAGGTATGAGAGTTACGGGAGGATACGTCTCTAATATTTTGGGCCTAAACAGCTAGATAAATATTATTGCCTGTCACTAAGACATGGAGATTGGGGGGAAAGGTGTTTTTGTTTTTTATTTTTTCTTTGGAAGAGGAAATTAAGTGTTCAACTGTAAATACATAAAATAGGGGTTTCATTACAAATGTAAAGAAATATATAAAAAATGGTTGGATATTAGAAGACAGTCTGAGGTCAGGTTATAAATTTGGATGTAATCAGTATATAGAAACAGTGAGGTAATATTAAAATTATAGAAACAGGTAGTATTTAAACCTGTAGAGAATATAGGAATGTAAAAAAAATAGAATATCTAAAGGCTTAAAGATCAGGAACAACACATGGAATAAGAAGACTAAATATTTTTAGAAGAAAAACTAATAAAATATATTGTTTTAAAAAACTAGTGAAGCAATGTTTCCAGAAGGGGTATTTATTAACGAAGAGCAATGCAGCTAAAGGTAAAGTAAGGAGAGGGCATTGAATATAGTAAGAGAAAAAATGCTGATGATTCTAACAAGAGTGATTTCAGTAAAGTAATTGAGGCAAAAGTCCAACTAAAATATTTAGACTGAAAAACTCAGTATCGCAAACATGTCAACTTATAGATTTAATGAAATTCCAATTAAAATCCCAACTGGTTTTTAAAGGAAACTTGAAAGCTCATTTTAATATTTCGTAGAAAGTCAAAGGGTCAAAAAAAACACAAAAAACAAAAAAAACAAGACAACTCCTGATAAAGAAGCAAGTAAAGAAGCAAGGTAGGAAGACATTCCTTAACACATACCTAGACTCCTTTTAGTAATTAAGTAGGCATTTTATTGGTTTAAGGATAGATACACAAATCAGAAACACAGGAAATAGAGTCCAGAAACATAGTATACATTAATGAACCCTTTCTATATGATAGAGGTGGCATCGGGAAGCAATAGGAAAAGGAAGGTCTTATCAATTGATAGAAGACAATTGGATATTTATTAGGAAGAAAAAAGAAGGAAACTGAATATCTACCTCACCCCACAGAAATCAGGTACACTTAATACCTGAATGTGAAAATAAAAGTAAAGCTTTTAGAAGATAATAGGGCAGAATATATTTATAACCTTAGGATTGTGAAAAATTTCTTAAACAAGACAAGGAAAAAGCAATACACTAGAGTTTACAAGGGAAAAGAAAGAAAATAATAGGCCACAATGCAAACTGTGATTCTCCTAATGTCTTACTCTGTAAACTCTGTGTCAACAATAGGCAACATTTAGAAATGTTTGTAATACTCTGTGTAATTTTATATCTAATAAATTGAATTTTTTAAATTTGAAATAATAAAAGACTGATTGAAACAATAACTAAAATTGGAGGCTTTGAGGAAATATGGTCTATAGAACTAAGGTTTATTTTTCTCCCTCCTAACATTTCACTAAAATGACTGTAATAATTTTTAAAAAGTTATATATTTTACAAGGTGGGAAAAAAAAGGCAGAGAGGAATAACAGGATACTTGATAAATATCGAAACACATTTTGAAATCTGGAATGCAGATATATTGAAAACCAGTTTAGACAAGTGAAAGAAAGCTAAATCCTAAGAGCTTGAAAAGATGGATATAGGAACAGTGAGTCAATTTGCTCACAGAATGAACAGACATGTGAGGAATGCAGCTAGGAAAAAACCGACTACTGAAATTCTGTTCTTAGAGCTGTCAGACCCCAGCATCCTCCTTTCCTACCACACAGCCTCAGGCCATTACTTACTGTAACCTATGTTTGACGTGCTTCTTCCATATCTTACTTAAGCCATGAAATCTGGGATTGAATATTGGAAGAAATAGTGCTGAGAAGCTTCCTGGCTTTGCAATACCTAAAATAGCAGAATTCAATTTTTAAAAAGTACCTAACAGAAAAACAGTAATAGGAAAGGTTAATAAGTATTGGGGAAGGACTCTGGGACAGGATGAAGTTAATGGTATTACTTGGTAATAACACATCTAAATATGTGAGATTTTAATTGTCATGTAAAATATAGATTGTTATTTCTACAATCTGTGGTGAAGGAAATTTAAAAATCATATGCTATAAATAATAGCATGGATAACAATGTCAAACAACAAATAAAATATATTTATATTACATATATACTTTGTTTTACTAAGTACTACTTTAATCAATATTACTATGCATTTTTAAACCACACTGCATTTTTGGTAAAAATGGTAAAAAAAAAAAAAAAAAAAAAAAAAGGTAAAAAATGCATAATGTGGGTTAAAAGTGCATAGTAGTAGTAATTTACAAAATAAAAGTAATTTACAAAAAGAAGGGAGAGAGAGAAAGAAAAAAGGAAGGCAGGCAAGCATATTCAATTTTACTGATTAAAAAATTAAATGAAATATTTTGCTTCATCACATTAATAAAATTTTTAAAAATCTCTTTGTGTCAACACCGCTGAATGTGGTGTAATAACTTTTTTTTTTTTTTGAGACGGAGTCTCGCTCTGTCGCCCAGGCTGGAGTGCAGTGGCCGGATCTCAGCTCACTGCAAGCTCCGCCTCCCGAGTTTACGCCATTCTCCTGCCTCAGCCTCCCGAGTAGCTGGAACTACAGGCTCCCGCCACCTCGCCCAGCTAGTTTTTTGTATTTTTTAGTAAAGACGGGGTTTCACCGTGTTAGCCAGGATGGTCTTGATCTCCTGACCTCCTGATTCGCCCGTCTCGGTCTCCCAAAGTGAGTAATAACTTTTTTAAAGGACTTTTTGACAATGTGTTTGGCATTGTAAAAATTCAAATCCTTTTATAAAGCAAATCTATTTCTGGGAACTTAACAGAAAGGAAGGGGTGTGTGTGTGTGTGTGTGTGTGTGTGTGCGTGTGTGTTCGCGTGCGTATGTGTGTGTATGTGCACCTGTGAGTGTGTTTTGTGTATATTAAGTAAAAATTGAAAGTTTCTTAAAGAACTATCCTCGGGGACTGATATAATTAGGCATTCTATATGCACGTGCAAAACATCATACAACTACTTAGAATGATGTCACCTATAAAGGCTGCTCAATTATATCAGGTCCTACTCCCTTTAACTTGTAAATATTTCTTTAAAAGGAAAAAGTGGCCGGGCGCGGTGGCTCACGCCTGTAATCTCAGCACTTTGGGAGACCGAGGCAGGCGGATCACGAGGTCAGGAGATCGAGACCATCCTGGTTAACACGGTGAAACTCCATCTCTACTAAAAATACAAAACTTAGCCAGGCGTGGTGGCGGGCTCCTGTAGTACCAGCAGCTCCGGAGGCTGAGGCAGGAGAATGGCGTGAACCCGGGAGGCAAAGCTTGCAGTGAGCCGAGATCACACCACTGCACTCCAGCCCCGGGGACAGAGCGATACTCCATCTCAAAACAGTAAAAAATAAATAAATAAATAATAAATAAATAAACACATAAAAGGAAAAAGTGTCTTTGCAGATATAATTAAGTAAAATATCTTGAAATGAAGATATTATTCTGAATTATCAAGGTGGGCTATAAATCTGGTCACCATATACTTAGAGAGCCAGAAAGAAGAGAAGGCAATGTTATCAAGGAGACAGAGATTGGAGGGATGTGGCCACCAGCCATGTAATGCTAGCAGTCACCAGTAACTGGACTAAGCAAGGAATGGATTATCTCCTAGAGTCATCACAGGGAGCACAGTTCTGCCAACCCTTGAGTTCAATCTAGTGGAACTGACTTTGGACATGTGACCTCCAGTACTGTAACATAATATATTTCTATTATTTTAAGCCACCAAGATTGTGGTACTAGGTTACAGCAGCTGAGAGAAACTAATATACCATCTATATTCACTGACAATGAAAAATGCCTATGTTATATTGTTAATTTTAAAAGTCAATTTATAAATAATTTATGTTCAAAAATACTTAGAAAACCACTGAAAAACTATGTTAACAGTAATTACACATAAATATTAAGATTATGGATAATTTAAATTTTAAAAAAATATTTTATTTTATTTTTAGAGACCAGGTGTCGCTTTGCTGTCCAGGCTGGAGTGCAGTGGTGCAATCATAAGTTATAGCAGCCTTGAAGTCCTGCCTGAGCCACCGTACCTGGCCTGATTTATTTTAATCTTTACGATGACTATGTGTTATTTTTCTGGTAAAAATACTGCTATTTTCATTTTACACAAACATAATATTTTTTACTATAGACAGCAAAATATTCCTATGTTTAATCATCTAGACTAAAGTGGCATAGTCAGAGTTTTCTGAGGGTATTAAGCCCAGTGAAGTCGCATGTGTACTCTGGTACAGTTTTTTTTTTTTCTTTTTAATTTACATAATTACTAACATTTGAGGTTGAATAAATCACTGTTTTTTGTTTGTTTGTTTGTTTATCACTTAGAAATTACATTTGCCTGCTAATGTAAGAGACCCAAGCTTAGTGACTTCCGTACACTATAGGTTTATTGTATTTTTCTGTGTAAAATTAATTTGAAAACAGGGCATAAAGGGCTAGTGTAGCCACTCTAGAAGTCACCAAGGAAACAAGTGTTTTCTGTCTTTGTATTCTGCCATTCTTGGTGCATGGTTTCACCACCAAGGGCATTAATGTAGTATAAGGTATGTGTTGGGCCAATATTCTAGGAAAATAAAAAGAAGCAAAGGGGAATATACTCCCAGTTGAGTCTTTGCTCTTTTAAAGAGTTGCATTCATCAATATCCATTTACATCTCACTGGGCAATCCAATCTGCATCTAGGTAATAGTCTTACAAGGGAAAGCAATGTTACTAAGGCAGAGGGAGATTAATACTGGTTTGAAAAATGACAGCCTCTTCTATACTCACGGAACCAACAACTAAAGATGGCTCTGAGAAACATTCAAATCAAGATAGAAGAGGAGCTGCTCTCATGACATTTGTTGCCAGTCTTACACCTCTAGTAATCATAAATACTTGGTAAGATTTATCTGTCTTGAGACTAAAGACAGACTCAGTCTGTTTCTATTCTTTACCTACTATAGACTATAAATAGATTAATTAACTATTTTAAGTGGTTAGTTAAAAACGTATTCAATTTGATTTATATACATAAATTGCAGAGAATTGGATCTATATGTGAAACTTTTAACTGAAAATTCATGTTGAATTTGTGATAAAGAGAATCCTGCCTGCCAACATCTATATAGGACACAGCATCTTTCTTTTGCATCAACTGGCTGAGCAGTTCTCCTCTAACATAGCATCTGCTAGAATGAAAGTTTGTTACGTAAATAAAGTTTGTTAAGTAAATCTTGGTGAAGCACATGCCTACCTGAATTACTACCAATCAGGATATGAATTCATAACATGATCTCTAAATAAGTGACCATATGTTGAAGAAGCATGACAAAGCAAGGATAAATATTGTGTAACTGAATTCCACTAATTTGCAAGCCTTCAACTTACAAATTATATGAATTAATGATAAATATTTAATGGCTTCAATTCTAATTAAGCATGAATAGCAAAATAAAACCGAAAAAAGCACAAATAAATATTAAACAAACACATCAGGGAACAACTTTTATCTAAATATAATTGTTACTTTTTAAAGGATTACTAACCATATGTATATGAGCATTGTATAAATGAAAATCTAGATATAATATAATTCAGCTTTAAAAAAATCTTCAGCTAGGCACAGTGGTTCCTGTCTGTATACTCAACTAGGGATGCTGAGGTGGGGGGATTATTTGAGATCAGGAGTTTGAGACCAGACTGAGCAACATAGCAAGACTCCATATAGAAAAATATTTTTTAATAATTAGCCAGGTATGGTGGCATGCACTTGCAATACCAGATACTCAGGAGGCTGAGGTGGGAGGATCACTCAAGCTAAAGAGTTTGAGAATGCAATGAGTGAACTATGACCCCATCACTGCCCTCCAAGCTGGGTGACAAAGCAAGAACTTGTCTCTTAAATTAATATACATATATATTTGCATATATAAATATATATTTAACAATGTTCCATGATATACCCATTGTCTATGTTTATTTTACAGGTTTTCTTCTACTGTGTCTCAGCAACATTCAACATGTTCCTAAGTTAAAATACATTTTGGTCCCCCTTGAATGCCTTTTAAGTTGACATATAGCACATCACATGAAATCTTAATTAAGTGATGATTACCTTAATACGCAAAACCATTAGGTTGTCTCAAGAACTATAAACATCTTCAAAGGTTTGTGTCATTAAATTATTTTTGCTTGTTTCTCCTCCACATCCATATTAAGTAAATATTTATCAATATATAAGACATAATTCTTAGCTCTGTTTTGATTATGCACAAATTGCTTTTTCTGTATTTTTAAGTTGCCAAGTTTTCAATCTGTTGCCTGACTAATAAACATCTGCTGGATGGTAATAGTGCTTATATGATCCCCTTGCCACCTCTTGCCCAGGGGCCCCATAAGAGAAAAAAATGTGATTTATACTAGGCATAACTGCTGTCCCTAGAGGAGTTGCTAGCACACTGTGTGTGCTCAAGAAATCACCAGGAAGTTCAGTGGTTAAACTACATTTCAAAAACAGAAATAGAACATAGACACATTAGCATAGCATGAAAGACTTTTACAGTGGAGGTGTCCACAAATTTTCATAACGAACCATACTTCTAAGAATTTGTAAGTCTCTAACATAAACAACCTAAATAATAATGAAGTAAGCATTTATTCAGCATAAATATACCCTAGTCACCATGAAGTACCTTACACATATTATCCCATATTATCTAAATAATAATACTATTATAATCTACTACTTGCAAATAAGAAAACGAAGGCTTAGAGAGCCTAAATTGTTTTAATCCCAGGTTTTGCAGCTATTGACAGTATTACTCCAGAACTAGAGTCTTTAGCTGCAGTGATAACCTGTGCCTGTTAACATGAAACACCTCAGTAAGTAGAGACACCTGAAGTTTTCTTCCAAATCCAAGCAATTTGGGATTATCTGTTTCTCTGGATTCATCATTGTACATAAACCAGAGGAGTTATATGTAGAGGATTAAATACACGGTTTATTTGATATGCTTATTTCAGAAACTAAAATTAGTTTTAAGATGCTCCCCATTTTTCCTGTTGCTAAGAAACTTACACTTCAGAATTGTGTAGAATGCCCTAGATTCAAATGGAGAACAAAAACAATTACTGAAATACAGTAAAAATCTACTGAAATGAAATCACAAATTAAAGTAAATAAAACTCGTTTAAGAAGTGATTTTTGGGAAAAAATATATAATCTATTTGGTTCTTAACAAAAAAAAATTGTTTTTCCATAAAAGAAGGCAGAGATATAAAATTATATCATTGGACTTCATTCTCCCCGAAGATCAAGTACAGAAATACATATTTTATGCATTTGTATTACTCTAATTTTATAGTACAGTATTTGGCAGAATTCTTCTTGTACTGATCAACACAATATATCTATTATCTATTAACATTTATTGTACAGCCCTTATTCAATAACATATAGGTATTTACATGTTTAAGCTATGCATTACTGATACAGTATTTTTGCCGGTGTTTTAATACTTCCCAGGAAGTTAGTTGTCAAAAAATTGAATATGTCTCAGTCATTTTGATATTTGATACAAACACACTCGGCACTTACTGTAGCATATGTTTTTAATGCTAAATAATTGGCCCATCTCTAAAGTTAAAATAGATGGACTTGAATAGCGAACAATATAAAAATATATTGTTGATATGAAGATGATGAGAGGGAAGAAAGAAATACTAAAAGTTGCATGCAATTTTTAATAACTCACAAAAATAGTTGTTTCCTTTTGGAAAGCAAGATGATTGATAGCCATTATTCAACTTGATTCTGATCAATTGAAAGGCAGGCGGATAACACATAATATAAAGACAGAAGTTTCCTCTATGAATTTAGATAATTAGCTATTAAGTGCAGATTTGGAATGAAACAGATTTACAATCAATCCCTCTGCTGGGCATTTAGTTCTGAGGTTATGTGTACCTAATTCCCGAATGATATCAGCACAGTGACTTGCCTGATTAATCTTGACCTACCAATGCCTTTAATACCCTAGCTAAAAGTCTCAGGGTTGTAGTTTCTCCCTCTTTTCTCACTAGGAAATTTAACCTCCCACCATGTCCAGCTAATTTTCGTATTTTTTGTAGAGACAGGGTTTCATCAGTTGCCCAGGCTGGTCTCAAACTCCTGAGCTCAAGCATTCTGTCCAACTCAGCCTCCCAAACTGCTGGGACTATGGGTATGAGTCACTGCCCAGCCTTCTTATTCTTTTTATGAATTAAAATTTTAGTTAATGTCACATTGCATTTGGGACCCAGTACTCCAAATATTTTCTATTCTATTGTTTAAAACTCTCCTTTCCATGTCTTACAATTTTGCAATTTGCTCTTCATTCTTGGTGAATTTTTAAATTTTCCTTCTCATTACACGTATCTGAACACATTGTAGATATTCCACTCGGATCATGATAAAAACAACCCAAAATAAATAAAACCAGTCAATTTTAAAATGTTGAATAAATCCTTTTAGTTATAATTTGTCCTGAAATTAGATATACAGTTTTATGCAAAATCTGCAAAACAGAAAAACAACATAGCAAAACACTGAGCTTGAGTTTTGATTACAGAATCCTGTGCATATTATTGTCTGGAATCAGTATGGGAGGAGTTACATAAGGTATGAAGGGAATATTGTGATCCTCCTCATACTCTGGCTTCGTAACCCAGCTATAATTTAAAAAAGAAAAAGCACCTCGACACACTCATTGTATTGTTTTCAAGCCCAAACTAATATATGATGGATTTTTATTAAAAATATTCCTCTGAGGCTTTATATTTTCTAAGAAAACTAAATCATATGATTTTTACTATCCATATCATGCTTTGTACAGTGTTTGTGTTTCTGATATTAAATGATTTTCATACAAAATCTGAATTATTCTATATTTTCTATGCAAGGAACCATTTATAAGCTAGAGGTCATTTAACTTGTCTAACAAAGCAAACAAATCTTAAAATTAATATTCTCTCTTTAGTTAAATTTCAGATATTAGAAAATTCTAATTGCGTGCATGCTTTTAATATCAAAAGGGAAAATGAAAAAAATGAATGTTTTAAAAGCATTACATTTAGAAAAATTAATCTAAAAGCTCTGAAGCTAATTTTCAGACATTATATGACACCAATTTATGATTGAATTAAGAGTTAAGAAATCAGTAAATACAACATGTGGCTCTTTTTATTATTTTGGTTCTCTGGGTACAAAATATATAATGTATATAAATTTTAAGTTTAAATTATTGGTCACATTTATAAAATAAAAATCATTTTAGTAATTTATAATTGAGTTTGAAGCTGAGTAATAAGTATCTAATATACCTAAACTTGGTTCTAAAAATATTGTATTTAATGAATGGATATTTGAAATAAAACTAAGCTGAGGAAGTACCTTATACCAACTTGTGATAGCTGATACCAAGTGAACAAAGACAGAAAACCTTACCTCCTTCATCCAGTTTCTCATACATTTTCTCTGTTCAGTTCTTAGTTTTAAAACGTTATATTCACATACATATTTATACGCACACACACATACAAAAACACAAACACACGTTAGCTTTCTAAGAAACTAGTAGGGAAACAATCATCACAAATACACAGAATGTTAAAACAAAATTCTGATGTATCAAATCATGTTAACTAGAAGAAAATAAGAATCCCTGATTAGAAAAAAAATAATAATAATCCCAGGTCAGTATGCCAATGAAACCAAAGACTGATTTCAAATGGTATTGGCATTTGTTTTTCTTGAGAGGTTATACAAATATCAGCTGTGTTGGTATAATATGTTTGCAAGCAAGCCAAATTTGGGGGCCAAAGTAGATTCATATTTATAACAAATCTATATATGAAACTTAAATAAGATTAAATAAGCAAACAGATGGTTTTGCAGGTGGTCATGTCTTAAAAACTAAAGCTATTCAAGAAGGAGCATGTGTTAGTGTCTTGAAGCAACGATGGACACAAACAGCTGCTCTAAGAATTTTCTATTCCACTGAGTTGATACATTCTGTCAATCTTTGGCTACAATTAAGTTCTCAGTTGTCCCAATATATCACATTCACTGAACAGTCAGTATTACCATCCCTGAATGTACACCTTTAACAAAAATATATAGCATGTGTGCAGAAAGTTGTAGATTGTCAGAGCTTGGAGGAATGCAGTAACTGATTACTCACAGGGGAGAAGAAAAGATTTGGTTCAGGAAGGAAATGCAGTTTGACAGGCTTTCCACCATCATCAGAGTAGGCCAAAATCGAATGTCGAACAATCACTTTGTAACCCTAAGTTAACCAAAGTGATCCATTCCTTACTCTCTAAAAGATTTCACACTTCACAAAAATGGCCACAATTTCAGCACTAGATCATTTCTAATTAATGTCTGAATTGTCGATATAACTTTAGTAAAGTGTTAGGTTTTGAAAATTTCCATCTGGAAAAACGGCAACTTTCATGCTCCAATTGTAGAAAATGTCTTCAAACCATCATCCTCGGCAGAAATCTTATTATTGAAAAGTGAAGCATCACAAATTCTGTCATTTATCCAGGTATCATCAGCTATCTCATTTAAGGGAATGGCAAAAACAGCTGAAATCTTATAGACTGCCATGTACAAAGGAGAATGTTAGAAAAAGACAGTGTTTCCAGGGAGATTTTGGCTCTTCCATAATCTAAAGGTTTCTATTTCAGTTACCAGAAAGAGGTCAGAACAAGCTTGTTGGGTGAAAACTCCTGAGTCCAGAAGTGTTAGTTTCCTGACCCTATGACTTTAGCAAATATAAGAATTGCATGATTCTCACTTAGTACGAAAAGAATGACACACGTATCACCTTGGTAGTAACTATTCTACTGACAACTGCACAAATCTTTAACCCAATACTAATTGTAATTAGAAGCAAAATGAATCCTGTTATAATCCAATAAATTGCTAATCACTAAATTCTCTATATGTATTCACAGCAATTGTCCCATTTCTTAAGACAAATGTATTGTGTACTAGCTGCAATTGAAATGTTACAATAACAAGTAGCCTATTCATAGAAAATAGTGAAGGGCATTTGAACAAGATTTTTATTACTATTATAATTGCTATTTGAGGTAGCATAAAGGGCAACTAGGCTTTTAGGGCAACTCTGAGTTTTGGTAAACTACTTAGGCCCCTGATAAACTGTTGAAGATGTAATGTTTTAAAAGTCATACTAAAAATGAATCTACATATTATTTTATTTAATCTCTGTAGAAATTTATAACTATATGTAACTATGACCATAATAAAACAAGGCAATGAGATGTTTTATGAAAAGTAATTGATTCCCTATGTTATGAATATCAGCATAATGTCTTGGAATGAGTCACTTTTGTGACCATATAATAAATATCATTTTGCTCATTTTAAATTTCACAAATATAAGGGTATGTCCTAATTATTAGATTTAATGAGGCCTGAAATTACTGTGCCCACAATCCGTAATCTTTGTAAATATTTTTTACCTTCAAACCTTCTAGTATTCTCAGTTGATCCTCATACAAAATTTTTGATATTCTCTTTTTTATTCTCATAGCTTTTCCTACACCATTTGTCATTTCCTTAAATTATAATAATTGCATTCACTATTTTTAAACTGTGGATTGAGTGATTTTTCAAATTTATTTTCAAAATGCTTATGAGAAGTAGCTAAAATTTTAATGTCTTTTTGATGTTTTTCACATAAAAATCATTGTTATTCACATGAAAATAGTAAGTCATAATCATTATAAAACAAATTACTGTGATGCAGTCATGTGAAGAAACATGTGAGCAGAATCTTGACATTTAGATTGAGCATAAGGCATTTTGAGAGTCAATTGTGACTGGACCCAAAAAATGATCAATGTGAAAAACTGACTTGAATAAGTAACATAAGGCCATATTAGGTAGGCAGTTGAAGGTAGGGCTATATTTTTACTGTTAATAGATTGTTATGTGTCGTAGGAATTAAAAAAGCAATTGTCAGAAATTTCATTATGTCAGAAAGTCCTATTATCTAGGAAAAATACATTGGAGATATGACATAAAACTTCAGTTTCTTCATAATCTTCCTAATGATTTCTTTTCTAGAAGGCCACTGAAAATTAAAAATCCTGTCTCCAAAATACAAATACATACACAAGCTATCTTATCTGCTGTATCTTTCCCCATAATATGTATCACAACACAATACAATATATTTATACTCATTTACTGTATAACTGAAATTAGAACTTAGGTTTCATGAAGGAAGGCATTTTTGTCTTTGTTCTCCCCCCAACCCCCTCAACAGCTGTAATACCAGGTAAGAGAATTTCCTCTAGCACATTGTAAAACACAATTAATAGTAGTTGAATAACTACAAGCATGAATCAAAGATTGACTAAAAAAATAGAAATGTCTAAATGTTACGTTATAAAATAATGTATAATAACTATGTCTCAATACCTACAGAAATGCATAAAATAATTATATTCAAGAAAACAGTTTATAATCAGCAGGATTTTTAACCTTTTGAAGGCCATATGTATTTATGTATCAGGATCACAAAATTGTTCACTTCCACTGAATTAAAGCTGAACCTAAAAAGGAAGATATTTAATTCTAAATAACTATAAGTCAAAAAATATAATTTATTGTTTACATTCTGTTTTTGTCTCATGTTTTGTATATGAGTAATAACTGATGCAGATACTTTTAGAAAGTACAGAAGTATCAAGGAACAAAAATAATCCATATAATCCCATATATTATATTAATATTTTGTGCTTAAATCTATTCAGAACTTTTAAATAATTTTGACAATAGAGTTGAAATTCAACCTCATTAGCAATGTTATAGCTATTACTGCATAATGTTACATTATTAGCATTTTAAAGTTCACTAAAACCACAGCATTTCTATTTAATCATACTTTATATCTTTCAATGAATATTATCATTTGTTTTTAATGTTATTAACTTTCAAAGTTTTCAGTTTCTTAGAACTGGTCATTCAGTCAATGTTCTGATATTGTTTTTGAACTTCTACCAAATGTCAGTCCCTCTGCTGGGGTTATAGAACTGAACAAAACCAGCATGGGCCCTGCACACATGGGACATGTTTTCCTATTAAAACAAGGCAGACATTAAACTTTAAACAATGAGAAAGAGTATATTAAAAGTATTATTTCTGTAAAAAGCAGAGAGAGGGCCATGAGATTGTAATTGGGGAATTATATCTAGTAATTTTAGCATTAGGGTCAAGACAGAGGCTTCATACATATTCATATACACAAACACACACAAACATATATACATTTATTTATAGTGTCTATAAATTGTTTACATGTCTTATTTTTGCTACTTATAAATTTGAAGAGAAAATATAAATATGTAGATAGGTGAAACATTGGTAGTTTAAGAAAATATATAATATATATTAAAATATTACATCTGGAATGTTAGGAATCATGAGAATCCACTATTTGCATTACAAAAATACTTTTAAAAATGAGTATGATAAAAAAGAATTTTTCTTCAATAATAATTTCCTTAATATTTAATTGTTTCACATGCATATCTATTTGTTTGTCAAGGTAATACTTTTTAGAACATTTACATGAAATTTTCAAATAATAGTATGAAGATTCTAAGACTTACACACACAATTTTCATCAGGTATTCAAGTATATCACCTTAAAAACAAACTATTCTTCATTTAAATCACGTAATATATACATTATTGTGTTCAGAAAAATATTTATTGTTTATGACAGCATTTATCTTAACATTGTAGGTTTTACAGCCTATATAATTTAATAACATATGAAGACTTTGAACAAAAGTTTGTGTGTATGAATTTGGTGAATGTACATTTTCTGAATATATGCTTAATTTGTTTTCTGGTTTTAGTTTTTATGTTCGTAATAATACAGATGATTTTCAATTTTCATAATTATGGAAAGAAACAACATGAATAGTTTCCTCATTTACTCAATGCTATCTTATTTTTCAATTTCAATCCATGTAATATGTGAAAGAAAGTAAAATCTCTTAGCAGGCTAATAAGTAATATGCTTAACTCTTTTTGAGGATTACTTGCTTTGGCATATCATATGATTTACTTAAAGAAATAGACAAACTTCAGTTCTCTAATAATCAAATAAGAATATAATATTACCACCTAACAGGTATGTCTAATTTACCTAAATGATAAAAATATAGAATTGCACTAGAAGGCAAATGCCAGAGTCATTTGATTTTAAAAAGGAAAAAAAAATTCTAAAAGACAAAAGATAATTATTTTTGTGAGTTGCTTCTAAAACTTTAGTAAACATTAGATATTATTTATGTGTATAAAGTCCTATATTAGTTCAAAATTCAACACAATTGTAATTAAATTGAATCTTCAACCACATGTAGAATTAAAATATTTTCAAGAGAAAAAATGTTATCACTAATACAATTATTAGCATTAACTCTGTGTCTAAAGTTCTGAGGTATTAAAAGAGTAACAATTATTGATTAGAAGACCTATTCCTCATTGTAAGTTTTGCAAACAATCGACAATCCTTGTTGTACCCTTTAAACCTTTAACAATGTTGTACCCAATGTTGTAGAACATTGTACAACAATGTTGTACCCTTTAACAATGGTTACAGTAGTCAGAACTTTCTCTAGAGGTACAGTTGCTATGTGATACATAGATTTGTATCCAGGCACCACCACTCACTAGTTCTGTGCCATTAGACAAATTTTTTAACTTCATGAGCTCATTTTTTCATCTGAAAAATTTTACTAGCTATAGTTTTTGATAAAATCAAAGTGATCATGATTATGAAATGTTTAACATAATGTTAAATCATCAGACTTCCAGTTACTACTTTTACTACTTATTCATATTTATTTTGTGGACATTCCTTACATTTTTTTATTCTTCTTTGCTATTTTAGAAGCCACCTTACTCCTTATCTTTTTGCTGATGACTTAATGAATTGTCCATCTAGCACCCATTTCTAAGAAGTACACCTTTCCTGTCCAAGTTTCCCAGAGTGACACTGGTGTTTCATCAGATGACTGAATTTATGTGCCAGCTCTGCCTCTTAATAACTGACCTGAGGATAATTCTTCAACATTTTTTTTTTTTAACATCTCAGACTTCTAATCTATAAAGTGCAAATCATAGTGGTATTTAACTAGTGATGTAATTCAAGGGATAAACAAGACAATGCATGACACGAAGCATTTAAAACTGTGCCTGCATCCATTAAATGTGACCAATGATATTAATGCATACATACTCTTGCTTGCCTTAGAATGTGGTCGATTAGTCATTTTCAGCATAGAGATGGTCGACATATTTTGAATATATTAACAAATCTAGAACTGAGAAGATCATATTGCTCAGATTCTCTATGAACCTCAGAAAAGACACCAGAAAATTCAATCCTGTATTACTGAATTATTTAAACCTTCAGAAACCATAAAAGCAACTCTTGATGAAAACTGACACCTGCTCTAGGGAAGTCAACATGAAAGATGACACATTTAGGACATATGCTGCAAATTCATCACAAATGTTCCCTGATGTGCTAGGTAACTAGGAACATAACCATCACCAGAGCAGTTGCAGGATTTTTAGAATTTATCAGGGATTATTTTTCATCTGTAAGTAGCACATACTGGTTTATCACTAAAGGCCACTTTCCAGAAAAAGAGAGCTGAAGTTCTGTTTTTGAAGAGTGAGACTGGGGAAAGAGGGAATTTAAAGTCTTAAACCTCATTTGAAAACTAGAGGATTTGAATATTTTTAGATTTAAGCATTTGTTTTATGTTTGTAAAATAGTTTTTCCATATTACAATCTTCTTTTGACATATATGACTTACAAAACTGGTAACTTCTACAGGACTTAAAATGCTCGATATTATTACTATATTTCAAATTATCATTGTGTATATTTTTTAAAATATTTGAAAAACTAGTTTTGCTCATCTGATTTTTGAAGTTACAGATGTCCACTTGTGGCCTAGGCAGGCAGCAAGCTTCCATTGATCCTTCTCAGTAGAAAATAAGGGAGGGATTTTTGCTAGACCCAAGACCCTTCATGCTACTTTTTAAGATGAGCAGTACTTTATGTTTATGTGTATTCCAGTTATTTGTGGGGAAGCATCTGAGACATGTATCTGCTCCCTGGGAGGGCATTAGAGCACCAAATAGTCATTAAGGGCCTATGACTCCTACATTCTTGTATGGGGGTTTACCTCTTCCTCTATGAGAGCTGAAAATTTCTTTTTCACTGTTACATAATTAAATTTATTTTTAAAAATCACTACACATTTTAGTACTTAGGAGTGTAACAGAGTCTAAGGCAGGCCCTAGTCCACTATTCTGACTTGAGTTTTCTCGGTGTATTTACATAGCACAAAGTCAGCGAGAAAGTATTAAATAAACATTGCAAATACTTAAATATGTTCACAGGATAGTGTAGAATTTTCCCTCCATAATACTATGGTCCTGGCAGCATATAATGCCAAACATTATTTTACTTTTACGTATTTGGCAATTTGACAAGAAAAATGTTGCGAATTACTTTAGTTTTTGACTTGTATTTTATACATTCAATATAGCATAATCAAGACATTACAAAGAATAAAGTGTTAAAAAAGAATGAACTATCTATTAATATTTTTCTATCCACAAGTGAATTTCTCAAACTGTTGACTTCACATATTTCTCCCAACTCCTCCACCCCCTACCATAAGCTATCATATATATACACACAACTCCTGGCACTGGTGCTAGATGTAAGGACTTATTTTTATCATTATGAAAGTTTTTGTTTTATATTACATTATTTTCCTCTTGTAGGGATTTTATAATTTTGTATCACTGTAAACCAATTTTAAGCAATGTGAAGCAAGTTTATGTTAACCTAGTTTCAGATTTGCTCATAACCTGTTCTTTTATTGATTTTGCATTCCTAAATATTACATTACATTTCACTTCTTAGTTAGTGGGAGTTCTACACACAGGACTTTTTCTGTTGGTATATATGTATTTTATTTTTGAATATAGTTCAACCTCTTACAGATTAAGAACATAATTCTCCTGCCTCTTTCTATGAAAGAAAACTTCCTATGTTATGAGTTCTAACCTTCATTCTAATTCTACTGTGGATATCACTTTAGTATTTTCTGGAATGCATTGTTATATAGTCAAATTATTGAGGCCAGCATAAGATATACAAATGGTTGCAGCTTTCTAATCATTCATAATCATAAGTA
This sequence comes from Theropithecus gelada, assembly GCF_003255815.1. Lineage (NCBI taxonomy): Eukaryota > Metazoa > Chordata > Mammalia > Primates > Cercopithecidae > Theropithecus > Theropithecus gelada. The sequence goes on along the minus strand of NC_037668.1, from coordinate 175,594,738 downwards.
TTGCTCTTTTGTTGCCTCTGTAGGTCTGTTAAGAGACGTCAAGTCTCAGAAAACAACCTGATGTTGGCAGAGGAGCATTTTAAAATTGGAGGTAGAATCTTTGTACAAAGGGAAATACAGTGAGGAAAAGTAGAAAATGAACATTGTTAGTAAGATACTGTGATAGGGACTTTAAAGGTTTATACATTCCTTTAATTCAGATTGTCAAGGAACTCGTAATGGCTGAGTATAGCATCCCAACTTTGCCCCAGTAAGAAATGTCTTATACAAATTTGGTCTAGAAACTCTAACTGGTAGACTACCTTCCTGCTGTACATATGAGAACAAAACAGTGAACAATAAGAGCAGTAGAAATATATTTTTGCAATCATTGAGAATTTTAGAGTTTAAAGATTAGATCATATGAAAACAATTATAGAGAAGCTCTAAAAAATAACACAGATCATGGAAAACTAAATCTAGAAGTCTCTGGAATATTACCTTTACAAGGTCAACTTTAGAAAGCATTTTCCTTTCTAACAGAGGGAAATGCCTATATTGCATCAATAGTATGCAAAGAAGTATGATGACACAGACTGTTTGAAACAGCACACCCTGGGAGGTTAGGAGAGTCAGAAAAAGAAAACAGGATCCAATTAAAGGGAAGATGAAGAAGAGGAAAAATTTCAAGGGAACAAGAACTGCAGCAATAAAATAAAAATCAGATTGAGTGCAAACACAAAGAGAACTGACACTTCAAATAGCAAGAGATAAATGAAAATACTGAAAATCTCAGAATGCAAAAGAAAAGAACAAAATTTAAAATAATAACAATCTACGTGATAGTTTGAAGGTGATAATTTGGAGAACAGAAGAAGGATATGAAACCTATGAACTAGAAGTGTTATATAACAGTTTACATAGATGTAAAGTAATTGATAAAGTTAGATTAAAAAGACTTAGATAAGTTGACAAGAGATCTATACTTGTACACTGAAATGATTTAACAATTTCAAAGCAATACCAATTACTTAAAAACTCAGTAGACTGATGCTGGCAAACACAAAGATTTTGTCTCAACATAAGCATAGCATACCTCCTAATAAATGAACAGCGTTTTCATATTCTCAATCAATCTCTAGTGGCCAATTTATTTCAACAATGGAGAAAGCTCACAGCATGCTAGAACTAAGAAAGTGTCAATTCACTTGTTTCAAAGAAGTGTGAATTTTTAACTTGCAAAGAATGGCAGTTCCTTCTACTATGGGTCAGTATCAACACATTTAATGAGGAAATATTGTATATTATGGAAAAGACTTCTATTTCACCCCTTTTACTAGAAACATGATCTGTAAGCCAAATAAAGTAAAATGAAAAGAGGCTTAGTCACGTATAATGTTGCACAACAGCTAAGTTGGCAAAACCTTTGTTTGACCTTAAATAACTATACTTGTTAGAATTATTTCCGAATCAATAACCATTAGACCCAAACAACGTTGATTTGTGACATTCTGAAAGGTAAATGGCTTAAACAAAATCATTGCAATAAAATCTTCCTCTCTAACAGTATTCATTTCAACAGGAAGCCAATAAATCTGACTCTCATGAAAAGCTAATAAATAATAAAAAGCCCAGCATTTTATTTTTAATCAGCAAAAATTTAAATGCATTGGCATATACAATGTCAGTATTGCAAAAATGTTCCACAATTATATTTTTATATGAATAACATGCTGCTTGAAAAATGAAACATTCATATCTTCAATATTATGAAAAAATCTGAGGATTGTAAAAGTTCATATGTATCCTTAATTTTGGAAATATGTGATGAAAAAATATATATCCAAAGCCAGAGTATAATTTTGAGGATTGTTTCTAAGGGAAGAAGTAAAATTTTCCTAGTCTCACGTTACTGTAGACTATATGCAAATACTATGCCATTTTATATGAGACTTGAGCATCTCTGGATTTTGGTACTTGTGGAGTCCTAAAAAAAAAGCCACAAATACCAAGAGACAACTGTAATCTACACTGTATGTACTATGCCCAGAAAATAATAGGACAGGTTGAGGATTTCTTACCCAAAATGCTTGAGACCACAGATATTTCAGATATTGGGGTTTTTTGGCTTTAGGAATGTTTGCATTATGCTGATTGAGCGTTCCTAATCCAAAAATTCCAAATCCAAAATGCTCCAGTGAGCATTTCCTTTAATTGGCATGTTGGCACTCAAACAAACATTTTAGATTTTAGAGCATTTGGGATTTCAGATTTTTCCATTAGGATGCGCAATCTGTAGAAGGAAATACAACAAAACTTAAATTTGATTGTCTCTGGTGGTAAGGTTATCAAATTATTATAATTTAAATATTTATACAAAGCCAAGTTACAAATCATTTTGTTTTCCTCATAGTTTTCATTAGTTTACAATTATGCCTATGAATACCAATCAATTAATTAAAAATTAGAAAGTTGTGTTATGAGTATTATAATTCTGAATTCTGGATTAACAGAATATTATTTTGTAAGCAAGTCATTTAACTTTATTTTATATTCCTTGGGGAGTCTAAATAATAGCTATTTGGGAGATTAGTATGAGAATTAAAAGATACAAGGAATATAAAATAGCCAGTTCTGCCTGTAACATAAGGAGAATCTCTACAAATGTTGAATTTTTTTAAGGTTCACTCTCTTATCTTTACATTTCAGGTACGTATTTATATACTATTCTTTCTAGTGCTGAAATGTTATACATTTGTCATCAAAGACTTTGCATGTATTACATAGAATAAAATTCTCCGATGAGTTTTGAAAATCTTATATTCCTCTAATTTCTATGGGCATGAAAATCTCGATGCATTTATAAATAGCGAATGTAAAATTGTGTTCTCTACTATTTGGTCAGGGTGCTTGTGTCTTTTGATTTTAAATAGAATAAAGAACATGACTCTAATGTTTCATTTAAATAAACTCTTGTGAATTATAAACTCTTTTAAAATACTCTGTGTTTGTGTGCACTCACTTAGTATTAAAGTGAGTACTAAATATAAGCCTTATTAGAGAACTATATGTAAAAATAAAGAAATAAATCATACAGGTAAAATCTATTTTGTACACCCTTTCAACAACAACCACTCTGTGCGATACTTATAGTTGAATGGAAATCATATTTCTGAAACAAGTTTTTACTTGAAATGCACAGGGAAATCTCTTTTTTAAATGATTCACTTGTGATTCACTGTTAAAGTTAATAATTGTTTATTAATTAAGGAGTATGTAAAATATGTGCTAACAACATTTTTAAAAACGAGGGTTTGGGGGGCAAAGAAAAATCCCTTAGAGCCTCAAGAAGGAGTGCAGCTTTCTGACCTATTTAGATGCCTGGTCTTCAGAAGAGTAAAATAATAAATTGTGTTTTTTTATTTTAACTTTTATTTTAAGTTCAGAGGTACAGGTGCCAGGTGTTACACAGGTATATTTGTCATGGGGATTTGTTGTACCAATTATTTTATCACCCAGGTATTAAGCCTAGTACTCATTAGTTTTTCATTTGTTTGTTTGTTTATTTTTTTTCATTTTCTCCCTCTTCCCACCCTCCATGCTCCAAAAGACCACAGCGTATGCTCTTCCTCTCTACGTGCCCATGTGTTCTTATCATCTAGCTCCCAATTATAAGTGAGAATATGTGATATTTGGTTTTCTGTTCCTATGTGACTTTGCCAAGGATAATGGCCTCCAGCTCCTTTCAGACGATCGCTGCAGTGCCAAGAAGTAAAGAGATTAAGACAAGGCAAATACTTTTTTTTCTCAGTAGGAAAAAACATGAGTATAGTTTTTTGGTTATGAGATATTGGCAATAAAAGGGAAGAGATCGAACTAGAAGGTATGCTTTTCCTGAATAAAAAAACAAAAGACAAAAAACAAAAACAATAATTTTCATTAACACAATCTCTAAATTGCATTGTTTTAAGCCACTAAGTTTGGAGTAATTTGTTAACAGCAACAATAGAAAACTAATTTGTCTATTGATACCAAAATATACTATGAATAAAAATTGTTTTAGTTTTTATTCAGGAAAAGGTGTCTTCTAGTTCTATCTCTTTTTCTTTATTATCAATACCTCATAATCCCCCTGCAAAAAAACTCACATATTTTTCTACTGAAAAAAAAAAAAATAAAGTATTTGCCTTGTCTTACTTGCTACCTGTTGACACCACAGAGGTCATCTGAAATTTCTGTCTTGTTTGTATTCATTTAAAACATTGTGCAATCAGGACTCTATCTTTAACACCCACCAAAAAGTGTTCTTTCAATTACTTCCATCGACTATTTCCCAGTTATTCATTCTTTAATTTAATAAAATGCATATTATTTTGAATGTTTCCAACACAAAGCAGTCATAAACATTTGCGATGATACATATCCTACTTACCTTGATTTGATCATTATACATTGCATATATGTATTGAAGTATCACACTGTACTCCATAAAAATGTACAATTATTATGGGTCAACTGAAAATAATACTAATAAAACAAAGGCATATTAAACTTATTGCAATAATATTTTCCAAGTAAAAGTTTTTGAAATATAGCTTAAAGCATTTAATTGGATTCTCAATACATGTCTGTTAAAATCAAAGCTTAAAGGCCTTAGGTTTAAGATCACGAAAATATGTTCAAAATAACCTTTTTAAACTATTGCTGAAAATAATGGAGGAAAACATTGAATACTTGCTATAAATCAGATGCTTCTTTAGCTACTTTACATTTATTCATTCAGTCAACATATATGAAGAAAATATAAGATTTGTGAACTCACTTCATAATAAAGATACACAAATTTAAACAAGCTGTCATTTTAACCTATAAAGTCATTGGAAGAAATATTAAAATTTAGAAAGCATATAATTTTGTATCTTTATAAACACCTGTTCAACAGACATGTCAGTGCCTGTGGACAAAGGCATATGTGTAAAGATACTCATTTCATCGTAGACTGGAAAGAATTTAAATGTATAAGCAATAGAAGCATGTTTTTAATAAACTGTGGTTTTTACATACTTTGGAAACTATGCAACCACTACAAAAAATATGCTAATTTTTTTTTTTTTAAGTGAAATCATGGTTTCCCCTAACAAAGAACTGAGAACCAGTGAGTGGAGGTCCAAAATGAGATGAAAACTCACTTTTCAGCAAATATAATTTTGCACTGTTTTTTTGTAGTTGTTATATTCATTACTTCCTGTAAATGTTATTCTAATTGTATCAGGTTATCTACAGATTTTTAAATTTTAATTACATCTTTTTTTGGTTTTTTTCCGAAGGAGTCTCTCTCTGTCACCCAGGCTGGAGTGCAATGGGGAGATCTCAGCTCACCTCAGCCTCCATCTCCTGGGTTCAAACGATTCTCTTGCGTCACACTCCTGAGTAGCTGGCAGTACAGGAAACCACCACCACGCTAGGTTGATTTTTGTATTTTTAGTAGAGACCGTTTCACCATCTTGGCCAGACTGGTCTCAAACTCCTGACATCGAGTGATCTGCCCTGCCCGCCTTGGCCTCCCAAAGTGCTGGGATTACAGATGTGAGTCAACACCAAAATTTTAATTACATCTACCTGGTTTTTAAAGGGTTACATCACTAGTATATATTTTTATAGTCTTAAACATATACTTAAGGAACATAACAAAACATAATCTTGTTACATGAGATTCTAGAAATATTTCATAGCTATAGATACTGTCTTGACATTTGAAGGTTAGGACATTTCTAAGAAAAACTGGTTTACTTTAACCTAATCTCATCTGTTTTTCCCCATGAAGACGTCAGCATTAATCACAAAATATAGATGTTTACTTCAAATTTGACTTTTACCAGAGGTTAGGTGAATCAGAGAAAAAACATTTTCAAACATCTCAAGTCAGTCAGTTTTGCTCTTCATTAGGCACTTTGCCAGCAGTCAAATTTGAGAGGGAGAGGGAAATAAAGAAAGTGCACAATGTGATTAGAAGAGAAAACCATGACAGAGAGCTAATTGCTAATACTGCTTACAGTTTATTACTTATTCTTAGAAATTACATAGAACACAGGTTGCCAGAAATGAGGGATTAGTCAAGGTGAATTAGCAAAATAGAGGAGGGAAAGATTCAACCCTACAATGTGGGGCAATTTTATCTACATTTCTTTGCACAGAGGTAAGATTTATACAAGGGGCTCAGTGTGCATAAGCCAGATGGTATAAAGTTCAGAGTCCCAATTTTGGGTAGAGAAATAATGCAGGCAGAGGGAAGAAGTCAAAGCTTCATAGCTAAACTGTATAATTAAAATATGTTTTAGTATTACATGTGAGTTTCTCTTACCTAAGCTGTGCAACTTCAACCATTATAAGGGATAATTTCCAATTCTCAAAGACATTCAAAGATCATCAGATTCAAAAGCAGTGATGGCATACTACATTTTCTTCTCAGTGTGGAATGCTGAAGTATTGACAAAAAACATAATTTAGCTTTATGAAGCAAGGAATTAAATTGCTGTGGTTCTCACTGTTGGAGTCAATCTATAAATTGAAACAGTTCAATCCCAATGTATAATTTATAAGAAATCAAATTAATGGTGCTGTAGACTACTTAAATCTGTTTATCCTGTTCAAATGATAATTGTATAAGTTTTGTTTTACTCATCAAACTTATTCTTGAGTAATATAATGTCTCATAGAAATATAGGATAATGTGGTAATTACTGGAAGGTCTCAGGAAATAGATAATTTATGACATACTACATACTAGCTCTCTAGAAAGAATGTTAGTTTGAGGACCATGACTAAAAGTTAGTGCATTTCTGAATTCTCAAAACATTATTTTTAATAAAAATAATTCCAGAAACGTAGTGAAAATGTTGTCTAATACATTTAGTATGGCTATTGCTTAATCAATTGATGTTAAATGCATTTGATTTTTTCTATGTGTAGGTCACCCTCAAATATTTGTAAGCAAGTTTAAAAGAAAATATCCAGAAATTTTATTTTGTAAGTGTTATTGTTTATTTTAATTGCTTTCTAAATTTATTTTTATTTATTTATATTTTTAGATGGCGACTCTCTCTGCCACCCAGGCTGGAGTACAGTGGCACAATCTCAGCTCACTGCAAACTTCATCCCTGGGTGAAGCTGTTCTCCTGCCTCAGCCTCCCTAGCAGCTGGGATTACAGGTGTGTGCCACCATGCTCAGATAATTTTTGTACTTTTAGTACAGATGGGCTTTTACCATGTTTGCCAGGCTGGTCTCAAACTCCTGACATCAAGTGATCTGCCAGCCTTGGCCTCTCAAAGTGCTGGGATTACAGGTGTGAGCCCCAGCATCTGGCCTTGTTTATTTTAAAATAATTATATTAATAAATTATTAAACTAAAAAAGGTGAAGATTTCACTTTAAATGAAAAAATCGCTAGGGAAAATGAACACACACATGCTCAGAAACTAGAAGTAAACCACAGTTTTTTAGAGAATTTTCTGCTGTGTCATCGTATTTGTTTTTCTGCCACATAATGCAAATGATATCAATATTAATCTGCAATATGATGCATTTTATTCTAAAATATTATTCAAAAGCTTATCTCTAATGCTGAAATAATTAAAAAGAAAAAAATGTTTCTAAGCTTATGATCTCTAATGTACATTTATTTCACTCCAAAATAAGAACCAAATAATGCTATTAACAGGACTATACTAAAGGTACCAGGAGAACACCATAACAAACATGTTCATATATACACACAAATAGGGAAAAAGGTGCATTCGAAATAAACAAAACTGCAAAAAACAAACATGTAAATCTCTGATCATTTTTTATAAAACATAATATTTCTATCCATACTTTACTACTGTCTTCATTCACATGAGTCAAATTATGACCTACTAAATAAAGCTTTCTTACCTAAAAAAATAGAAATTACATCTTCAACACAATAGTGCAATTCTACTCCAGTGAAATTCTACTCCAACTGAAAACAGTGCAATTTCTGGTTTCCATTTAGAGGTATATTTCTTCTATTTCCAAAATAAGTTAATTTAAGGGCCATAACATGCAGCTTGCAAGTTATTTGTTCAAAATTTTCCACTCACCCTTGAGCCATTAAAAAATGGTGATATTCAGAGGCCGTATCACACACATACAAAAGTGAAATCCATGATTTTAAATTATTAAGCTCTAACCAACTATCCATCTGAAATTTCCATCCTCTAAGGCACCATGTGTGTTTCAGTGTCTGTAATTTCAGCATAAAAGAACATGGCATTTTGGGGCTGATACTTTTTGAACAAGATAAGAACTCTCTGCTTTTGTCTACCACTCTACTGCCACGGTAAGAGGTGGGACTGAATTAAAGCTTCCGCGTCTACAGGAGTAAATAGAGGCATGATCCTCTTTTCATGTTTCTCAGCTGAATACTAATTTAATCCATCTGTAGATATTTGTGCATTTGTCATTAAAACAAACAAAAGAATGGATCTGCTACAGTTTAGGATTAAATATCTAGAAGCTGAAATTTACCTAAGATTTACACTTAATGGTGATATCTGTTACCTGAGACTGTAGCAAAAGATTAGTTGTTTGTATTAATCAATTATAAACATAGTCTATGTTTGCTTTTAATTTTTATGAAAAATATATAGTTTATAAGATGTTTCATAAACATGTATCAATTATAATGTCAAATTTATTAAAAATAAATAGAGACAAAAAATCTATTTTAGAACACATGGTTTTGTTAACCGACTTATCACTAATGAACTGAGTAGTTAGGAATATTGTTCCAAATTAGAACTAAAGAAGGTGGAAGTTTTTAGTCTTGCTCTAGGGACCCCTGTCCACATCTTCATCTACTCTTCATAGACTATTGCAAATTTTACAGGTGCTATCTTCTTTCTGCTATTATTCGTTCTATAATTCCTTCTCTTCGGACTGCCAAAGAAACTTTTAAGAAGTATATCAGATCAATCAATAAGACTCTGATTATAAACTTTCAATGATCTCCTACTTCATTTAGAATAATACCTGAACTTAACTCTGGCATTGAAAGCCTCTACGATCTACTTTCTGGGTTCTTATTAACCTCATCTAAGATTAACACCCTCTAACATCGTGTTCCTTGTCTTCCAGGTCCTTTTTCTGATGAGTGACTCTGCTATTTTCTTTGTCTGGAATGTGTTTTCTTCCCTTTCAGCATTTATATGCCCAACCTCATATTCCAGGCCTCAGTTCAGTATCACCTTTTCAGATATATCATCTCTTACTATAACCCTTCCTAGACCCATTTCTATTCCTATCTCTGCCCTTCTCAGTTTTCCCCTTTCAGTTCTCCTTATTCACCTAACAGCAATGGTCACAATCTGAAATTATTATGCTATCTACCTATCTACCTCATTCCATTGTCTTCTGACCTCCAATTTTCTGAAAAGTAGATATCAATCTTGTAATTGCTCCTTTATATACTTTTTAATTATTGTTTACAATATAAAGGCTATAAGTTTTGGTTATGCTAATTAACATGTTCAATTTTTGCCGCTTTAAAAAGGTGAGAAAAAGATGTGTGTGCTGTAAGAAGTTGAATTATATGTGTTCTTGAGCATTTCTAGTCTGCTAAAATATGAGCTATGGAAAGTTCTCAATTATCCCCACCCCAGTTTTCTGTGAAATTAGTTACCTTAGTTAAAAATTATAACTAATATGAGTAGTAAACACTACACTAGGAGTAATATTATCAGAGTAAAGCAACCATATGTCTTTTTTGTTTTACCAGCAAACATTAGTTTCACCTAAAGTAATGGTTATTTATTTTCTCATTTATTTTTATTTATTGATTTATTTATTTTGAGATGGAGTCTTGTTCCATCACCCAGGCTGAAGTGCAGTGGCGAGATCTCGGCTCACTGCAGCCTCTGCTTCCTGGGTTCTGCCTCACCAGTCTCCGGGATAGCTGGGATTACATGTGCCTGCCACCACGCATGGGTAATTTTTGTATTTTTGGTAGAGACAAGATTTCACCATGTTGGCCAGGCTGGTCTCAAACTCCTGACCTCAGGTGATCCGCCCACCTTGGCTTCCCAAAGTGCTGAGATTACAGGCATGACCCACTGTTCCCGGCCCAAAGTTATGTTTCTTTAGGTTTCCTTGTTGTTATTTTTCAAGTTTTTGTGTTGATCTTTTTTCCTTTGAGACTCTTTTACATCCTCAGGACTTACTGAGGGTCCCAAAGAGCTTCTGTCTATTTAGGTTATAATGACAGGCATTATATATATATAATGTCTATACTATAGACATTAAAGCTGAGAAATATATATATATACATATGCATGAATATGAGGAAATCATTTGCCCTAGTTAGATACAGACAAGTGGGAATTAAAGTATCATTGAATCAGAAGCATATTTTTTGTTGTTCTGTTTTGATTTTATGTGGATTAACCAAAGGTCAAAGAGGGGGCAATTAGTGTAATGAACCAAACCATAGGTGGACAATGCCAGAGGCAAGGATCTTAAAATGTATGTGGTCAACAGTCTTAGAAAAGGACAATAGTCCCGTGACCTTCTTAGATAGATAGATAGATAGATAGATAGATAGATAGATAGATAGATAGATAGATATAGTTTCTCTTAAATATAGAAAGAGGAATGCATTTCATATTAATGTAAATAATATCTTCCTATTATTGTAAAATTGGTTTTGACCTTTCAGAAACCCCAAGATTTGTCCTACAGTAACGTGTCAGCTCCAGAATATGAACAAGCACCATAAAGGTAAAAACTTGAAAAATTAATTTTATTTGCCTTGATTTACAATACCCAAGTCTGAAAAACTATGAACGTGTTAAATATTTGTTAAGTTTGTTCAATTTGATGGGCTATACTCCTTCCATGCTATACTAAATAATGCCTTGGCCCTAACGTAAAAATTTCTAAATCTTTTGTTTAATCTGCCTACATAGCAGAGATTTGGTGACTTAACAGTATAGTTTTCTGTGCTCTATGAAAACTTCATGATGCTTCATGATGTCCTTGGTTATTTTAGATGGAGAAAATAGAAAAAAAATGTGTATTTTGCTTAATTTCTTTTTAGAATGGCTTTATTATTTGCATGCCACAAAAACAAATTTCCTAATCAATGAAATGGTTCCTGCTATGAAACTGCATCAGTCCTCTCACGTTTGAAAGTTATCAATAATGCATTAACACAGCCATTTTAAATCTCTATCCTCTACACATATTGTTTTATTCTGATGCTTGCCTGAAAAAGATATTATAAACTACCAGCCAGAATGTGTAGAATAAGATTGAACTAGATACTTCAAACTTTTGACACTTTAAAAAATAGACATTTGGCTAAGAGGTTTGTGAATAGACATCACTTAGACAACTTTCAGATTGTATCAGTGAACTGTGTCAGGATTTCCAGAACTCATTTTTTTTTTTTTTTTTTGAAGCAGAGAGAGATTCTTGAGATTGATTACCCAAGATCAAACAGACCAAAAAATAATTATATAGGAATAAGTGAACAAATTAAGAAAATGTTACTGTGGTTAGTTGGTTAGAATTATTGTGGATTTTGTATTAATGTTTAATCTTCTAGATAAACTAACCCACAACAATGTCATAATGTATGTTTTTGTAAACCAAAATGAAACATTTTAAAATGATATCTAATTCTCACTGGCACCCCAGGATTCAGAATCTGTTGCTGTCTCTTTACTTTTCATAGCAAGATACTTATTTATATGAGTAAATAAAAACTTGTCCTTCTTCTTACCAGGATTTAGTTCAAAATCAATTGTACAACCAAAACCTTACCTGGAATACCATATTTGTAGCATGACAAGTTTCTTGTTAGAGAAACAAGAAACATGGCATAGTCTAAGCACATATTCCCTGGTTATTTTATTTTATGGGGACTGCACTTCCCATAGCCATTGAGCTTTTCACAACTCTGTAAATTTTAGATAACTGATAAAAATGCAAATGATTTTGTCCATAGACAAAATAGATTTTGTAAGGTAGGGAGATAATCAACTTCTCTCCCCATGATGGAGTAAATTAGTTACGCATCTATTTGAGAATTCACTTTAGTACTCCTGATTCAATTCTCCTTTGATCCAGTTATAACTTCTTACTGGTTCCACATCAGTGAGTTAAATAAAATTTTTGTTCATGCTTATTTTATATTTCTAAGAAAGTCATGATTATACCCTATTGTTAAAATTATCTGTTAACATATGCATGAATATGAAGAAATCATTTGCCCTAGTTAGATACAGACAAGTGGGAATTAAAGTATCATTGAATCAGAAGCATATTTTTTGTTGTTCTGTTTTGATTTTATGTGGATTAACCAAAGGTCAAAGAGGGGGCAATTAGTGTAATGAACCAAACCATAGGTGGACAACACCAGAGGCAAGGATCTTAAAATGTATGTGGTCAACAGTCTTAGAAAAGGACAATAGTCCCGTGACCTTCTTAGATAAAAATCACCCAGACCTATGGGATAAACTTAATTAAGCTAAATTATAAGATCCAATAAAAGAGTGAAAGGAGATCCAAATTTACATCTCTTATCATTTTTGAATGATAAATAGCGAATATGTGGGACATATAACAGTGCATTATGATTTATTTTGCAAAATGATCTTACATAAAATGTCTATTCTTAAATAAAATTATCTGAATAATTCATGCCATACAATATAATGAATAATTAAATGTAGGAAATATGCCTGGTTGAAAATCATATCAAGCAAACAGAATCATGAAATTCAATTGGCTCAATTGACCATAGCTGAAAATAAGCAGATAAATTAATCTGAACTACAGACACTGGGTGCCATCTGGTGGAAGCTCTTATTGTGTCATTATTGCATTTATTGAGCATATGTTATGCACATGTCTTTTTGCTACATCCTGAAACTATAATAATAAACAAGATACTATTTTTACTCTCAACAAACATATAGCCTTAGGTAATACTATCAGATAAGTAAGCAATTACAATATAAGTTACAGAAGTTTTACAATATCTGCCCATTTTATGAAGGCAAGTATTCACCTAAGTGAGTATTGCTTAAAGCAATTTGTATAATCAATCAACATTGTTTAAATTGAGCCCTTCTTTAAATGGTGGTTTTTATATTACCATATTTTCATTAAAAAGTAAATGACTTCAATGGATTTTTTCAGCAAAAAAAAATCAAAATATGAAATATTTGGAAATATTACATGTGAAAAAATAGTTCTTTCTAGTTCTCTTGTCCACCAAATAGATACAAGACCTTGGACAATTTATTTAACTTTTTGGGCTTTTGTCTATTTCCAACAAAACCACAGAGTTGTTAGACACAAACAATCTCCGTGCAAACAACCTACTGTCTACATTAACATCTTAATCAACATAACTTTATCATTCCAGGAAATTCTTGCCTAGGAGGGTAAGTTTCAAATAACTTCATTTATTATTCCAGGATCCCTCTGATAGACTTATAGGCTCTTCAATAGAAAGCATCATCAAACAATGACTTATTTCCAGTACTCTTAGAATCCTTGACCTCAAAATCCTTCTTTTGCTCTGTCCAGTAATCCTACACTATCATATCCAGGGTCCTTATCTAATCCTAATGAAACCTTACTCTGCCCACGTTAATAAATCCAGTTTCAAAAAAACATAAAACCTCAATTAATGTTTCAATTTTCCCTTCTCCCCTCTGACCTACTACTAAAGTCTCTGTTATGGTAATACACTCATGTGCAGTGGTAAGAATAAAATCAGCTTCATCTTATCAACAGATTGTCTTAATGCTATTCGGAAAAGTAAATATTCAACAATTTCAGTATTTAAGTAATTTTATGCTTATCTTTGAAAATGTTTAATAACTTCTTGGTATATAATTTAACTGTTTAAAAATACATGGAAATGCAATTAATCCATTTACTTTTATGTTAATAGACTTGCAAACTACAACATGTATTGTAGAGGACTTAAGGAGCTAATATTTCAAAAGATAATGTTCCACAGGATTTTGTTACAAATTTTTCCTTATAATTTATATAGCATAATTACAAAAGTAATTCTAAAACAAATATCAGTGGGTTATATTTCTACATGGGTAATATGAAAAATTATAACTTCACTCCTCAAGATTTCACAATAAAATCAAAACTATAAAATAGAAAGATTCCAAATTAATAATCTCTAAATTATCTTCCCATCTAGGGAATAATGAATAAAGAGAATATGAAGAGTATTTCAATTGGAATTGGACAAAATGTTTTCCCATTGCAAAAGTTATTATAGCATCATTCTTTAATCATTTTATAATATTAAATGAAACCTTTAGTTGCTTCGACAAAAGTATAAAAATACCTAAAATATTTTTATAATTAAAATCTATAAAAATAACTAAAATATTATAGAAGATAATCTCAAATATGATTTTAGGTTTATATTTATTTATTTAGATATAAGATGACGCTATCAACAGCTTTTCTCTCTTCTCTATCTCTCATCACTTCTCTCGATATATATAAACTAGGATAATATAATGGCCACACATTTTCTTTTCCGTATTAACAAAATTTTCAAAACTGCATTATCAAAAAGATGAACTTCTTCTTGACTCCTACTTTTGGGAAACTTATACTGTAGCTACAAAAATCCATCATGAAGCTTGATTTGTAGCTTATGCTGACTTAGAGGACATTTTATATGAAATACATAAGCACCTTAATATTAAAGCCACTGGATAATTTTCACAAAGGTTCCCCCTTTATTAAATATTGATATATACTAAATGTAATTCCATAGTGATTAGTGAACAGCATGTTAGTTTGAGATATGTGCTGTGTCAGGCAAAAATGCAAAGGTGAACAGTTACCCTTGACAATGAGGAGAAAGGCACTAACCAAGGATGAATAAATGTTCCCTCTCAAGATGCCATAATAGTGACACTGCCAGTTATCAATGTAGGCTAAGTGACAGCAAGAGTAAAGGATAGGTTAATATCATCTCTATTGCGGAAGTAACTTATTCTCCTTCACGGGATTAAATCTCAGACCCCAGAAAGATATTCCACTGGTATTTTCAGGCCTCTCTATTTTCATTTTTGTCCCCGGTTGCCTATGACAGAGTAGAAATTAAAGAGTTCTTTTCTGATTTAAGTTTATTCTTTCTACCTAATCGGTCTAATGATGGCATTTTCAGAGTTGTGTATCTATGTGGGAGATGACCCAAAAGGGGAGAAGGTGTAGGTGAGTATGTTTCTTCCCTTTTGGCTTTGACACAATGCAGGCCAACAAACATAAAAATAAATGTAACTTACCCTGCACTCTTATCTTCCACTCTTCCTAGGAGAGAAAAAAGTGTTGCTCATAAGTAGGCATAATGTTCATATGAATAGTAGAATAAAGGGAAAATGAAGAGTATTTCAACTGAAACCGGGTATATTAATATAATGTGTTTTTTATATAACCTCAGTGCCTTACTTTGGTTTGAATCTCCAGTTTAAATTTTGAAGTGTTAAATAACAAAAGCATGGCATAAGAGTATTTTATATTTAACCAAATAAGTCATGTCTTCAAAAACCAGATCAAAATTTTACTCCAAGGCAGAAGAAATAGCATCTAATTCCAAATTTTTGTAAGAAGGTCTGTGATAGTACGTGTGTGTGTATGTGTATGTGTGCTTGAATGAATTAATGGTAGAAAGATGTTGAGCTGTGTGGCGATCTAATTAAGGGATATGACTGGGGCCAGAAGTAGAAGACAGATAACCTAAGGCCTAAACAGTAAAGCTGAAACTGTGAACATTGCCAAGGAAGAGAATGTAATGTGATCCTAATTCTTAACAGATAACAGAAATAGAAGCAGAAAATTTGAGTTTTTAAGTAATATTAACCTCTTATAATATCAATAATAAATTTTCTTCCTATAATAAAGCATTCCTAAATAATGGCAAAAACAGGTCTCAAGCTAAGTTCCCATGTCGTTGGCAAATTTTTAAATTCTCATTTTTATTATTTTGATTTGACTGAAAGGGAAGAACTAATCATAGTACTTTAGTTTTCACAGAACAATACTTTGAATAACCACTTTAATATAAGATATGCTAACATAACAGACTGTATTTCTTCCAGTAGTTATCAAAAATCAGATTTTGAGAAAGGTATAATGTAGTATAAAATGTATTCATTGATTGTATAAAGTTTGATTATAGGAAACAGCTAGTTGTAATTTTTGTAAAATAAAAGAAAATCCATTCACATGACTTGCTAAAAATATAATCAACCGGAATCCAACAATGGAAATTTCTTTATCATCTGATAAGTTTTATTCATAACTCTTGCATTATTTAAATAGTTTCTCCTTTTAAAAGCAAATAGGATTTATCTTGAAAAAAATTACACATGAATTTTAGAAATTAGAAAAATTTGATATCTTTATATTAAGCCACAGTGTTCATTCAATATAATTATGTAAATCATAAAATTATACTCAAAACAATTTAAGTATTGACCTTAAAGAAATAAAACCTGCAGCCAGTTCTACGGCATATTTAGAAACTTTTAACTTCTATACACAGTGATGTTATTCTATATATCAACATTATCAAATAGATTATGTCAGAAAGGTGACCGGTAAAACTTAATTTTAATGGAATGCCATAGTGAGAAATAAACTTAGAGAATGCCCTGTCATCTTCATTTACTAGATGAGGACTCAAAGACACAGAGGGCTGATAAAATTTTGTACATTTTTACAAAGAATAAATGGTCAATAAAAGCATGAAACCTCAGTTCTACAATATCAACTTATCTCTCTATCCAACTATGTGTTGTCTTTACCTGTCCAGTCCAAACGAGCTGGATTAAGTTGACATAATGCAAAAATAAATAATTTAACTTAAGTTAAAAGTCAACTGGAAAATAAAAGATTGAAAAACTTATCAATAAAGTATGAGGATTATGAAGTCACAACCTAAGTAAACATTTGCAAAGTACTGATGAGAAAACAATTCCAATAAAAAAATTGAAATCTTTTAAAATACAATTTTAATATATCTTTTAAAATACAATTTTAATATACAAAAATGAAAAGGACGTCCTAGATTGTATTTTTATAGGCTAAAAAGTTAGATTAAAAGAAAAAAAACAAATCGTGAAATTCACTTATTTTCTCTTTAGGTGGGACTGCTAAACAGATCTATAAGATCAGTCAGTATTCTGTAAAATACTTGAATGTTATGGCAACATTTGACATGGTCAAATATAATATCATAATAGAGAAGCTAGAAAAAAAAACCTAGAAGTTAATACAGGGTCACAGTGCTGTATCTGAAGCCCCTGAAGTCAAATGTGCTTCAGAGTTCAGAGTTTTCCGTATTTTAGAGGGAAATGAGGAACACACAGTGTATCTTATGTAATATTTTCAATGGAATGTGAGACAGTAACGTATAATCAAGTACATCAGCATCCTTGCAATACAGGGTGACTATTTTGCATTCAATACAAAAATAAAAACTATATCTCACATCTGTCAAAATCAGGGCAAGTTTCAAAGCAAAATGTGCTAAAAGAAAATGATCCAGTTTCAAAGCTTTGGAATTTTGCAATTTCCATAAAGGGCTTTGTACCTACACAAAAAGCTGAAAATTATCTAATTATTGGAGGATTTCTCATTATTTAATTGAGGATACTTTTTTATTGTTATTCTAAGATATTTGTCAGTGATGCAAATGAATACATAGGAACTATTCCTTTCAAATGTGCATATTTTGAATAAACCAGTATGTTTCAGTATAATTTTCAAGAAAAGAAAATTCTTGACAGATTTCTCAAATGGGTCAAATATATTTTTATTAGTATTTTTAATGAGATACGAACACATGCAATGCTCTCAAGAGTAGGAGAATCTAGTTCTCCCTAATAGTACTTCAATAAAAGAGAATAATAATGTGAAGTCTGAGTGCTATCATTGGATTAAACATTGAAGAGATAGAACTGGGATACGATTAGAAAAGTACACCCTGGAATGTGGTTTGTTCCCAGTAATTTGAAACATTTAAAGAATGGTTAGATGATCATTTGACAGTTATACTATAAATGGGAATCAGATAGCATGAGTTAAACATCATTGCTTTCAGTAGCTACATTTTAATGTCATTTTCAATCTTTGGTTTTATTTGGGAGGAAAAAAAAAAACCTAAATCCTGAAAAGATCACTGCAAAAAAGGATTATAGTCTGTTTGCTTTTTTAATTGATAAACATGGAAATGTATTCCTATGAGTCTTAAACTTATTGTCGTATTTTAAAAATTTACTTTCCTATAATGGTTAAGTTTTGAAAGATTACATTTCATGAGAAAATACTTTATGAATTTTAATGCGGTATGTTTATTTAAATCTAATTTTCTATTCTGTTTTGGGAAATAGTTGTGTGTGTCTTTCAGATAAGACCGTCAGCACATAAGGCCACAGCAAAACAGAGATTTTGCTAATTTTTTAAGCCTTTGTTAATTTCTGGCTGACAAGAGAGGTAGTTTAATTAGTTAGCTACTAATATCTATTTAAATGAGCAGCCAGGGAACTGTCTGTCACAATAAGGATATGCACAGCCCAGGCCATTCTCTTTGACTCTTTTCAACTATTTCAAAAGAGAAGAAAATAGGTAGATTCCACATATGTGTAAATGAAGGGAGAAGGCTCAAAAAGTAATCACACACGCCTAAGTATTTAACATACTTTGGACACAAAAGAAGAAAATTGGATTTAAATAAAACAAGTAAGGTACTTACGTGTGTGTGATTACTTTTTGTGTAGTTTCTTCAAGCGTGTGTGGTTACTTTGTGTGTAATTTCTTCGTGAGTGCATGTGTGTACATGTATATACTTTCGGGTTTGACCTATAGGTGCCTTAACAATAAACTAGTGAAATACTTTCAAATATTGTGGAAGCCTTCTGTAACCTTTTTTGTTTTGTTTTGTTTTGAGACGGAGTTTTGCTCTTATTGCCCAAGGCTAGAGTGCAATGGCACAATCTCGGCTCGCTACACACTCTGCCTCCCGGATGCAAGTGATTCTCCTGCCTCAGCCTCCCAAGGAGCTGGGACTACAGGCGTGCAGCACCGCACGCGGCTAAATTTTATATTTTTAGTAGAGATGGGTTTCCAATATACTGGCCAGAATGATTTCGAACTCCTGACCTTACTCGGCCTCCCAAAGTGCTGGGATTACGGTCGTGAGCCACTGCGCCTGGCCAGCCTTCTGTATCTTGACTAAAAGAAAATATTCAAAGAACGCTGAGAATTTTTTAAAAGGACCTGAAGAGTATAAAACGTTCCCTTTCCCTAGGTTAAAGTATCTCCTCTACTGGCAAACAAAATGGACACCCTGGCAAACTGGGGTGTTCAAAGTTGAAACAGAACCAGGCAGTCATACCTGCATGAGGGAGCAGTGGGTCACGGACTCTTCATTCCCAGAAAGATGTTGTAAAAGTATCACAGGACCTCCCTTTCTGCAATCAAGCCAAACCAATGTCTGTTATCCTTGCCAAGATAAACTGAGAGGTGAACCACACTCACCACCAGCAGTTTGAAAGGTCTGACAGCGACTTCTAGTTTGGAGCTTGGAAGCCAATCAATCAGAACTTACCTACCCTGGCCAATCAAGGCTCAGCTTATATCAACCAAACAGGACTCAGCTGCAATGACCAACCTGAATTAAGCAAGTTTCAGTCTTTCTGTACACAGACCTGATTGGGAACCTCGGCAGGAACTTTGCTGTAAAACATGAACAGTCGGCTAGGCGGTGGCTCCCGCCTATAATCCCAGCACTTTGGTAGGCGGAGGCAGGCAGATCACCTGAGATCGAGAGTTTGAGACCAGCATGACCAACATGGGGAAAACCTGTCTCTACTAAAAATACAAAATTAGCTGGCGGGGGAGGGGGGCGGTGGCCCATGCCTGTAATCCCAACTACTCCGGAGGCTGAGGCAGGAGAATCGTTTGAACCCAGGAAGTGGAGGGGGTTGCAGTGAGCGGACGTGGCGCCATTGCACTCAGCCTGGGCAACAAGAGCAAAACTCCATCCCAAACAAAACAAAACAAAACCCATAAACAATCTCTTTCGTCTCTGGAATGAATTTTAGTGGCGTATGTTTTGTTTAAATCTAATTTTCTTCTTTTGTGTACAAACGCTGTTTCCCAAGTTTACAAACTATTCACTGGCATAAAGTCTCTTCCCTCAAATTTCAGAGAACTTTTCTTCATACTAAAAATCAGTTATTAGCTTATACATTTAAAATAAAAAGGCTTACTAATATATTTCCTAGGTTTATGTAAAAAGAGTATGCTTTTTATTTATTTTTTTAATATTTATTTATTTCATTATTATTATTACTATTTTTATTTTTTTATTTTTATTTTTATTTTTATTTTTTTGGCAGAGTCTTGCTCTGTCTCCAGGCTGGAGTGCAGTGGCACGATCTTGGCTCACGGAAACCTCTGTCTCCCGGATTCAAGCCATTCTCCTGCCTCAGCCTCCCGAGTACCTGAGATTACAGGCACGCACCACTATGCTCAGCTGATTTTTCTATTCTTAGTAGAGATGGGGTTTCACCATATTTGCCAGACTGTTCTCCAACTCCTGACCTCGTGATCCGCCCACCTTGTCCTCCCAAAGTGCTGGGATTACAGGCGTGAGCCACCGCGCCCTGCCAAAAATAGTAAGCTTTTTATATTGCCTTTGTTTACTGGGAAATTTGGAGAAATAAATGAATGGAATATTTAATAAGATATGTACGTCCTTTGTGTAACTTTTTTCAACCAATATTTTTTAACATTTTTATATTATCACATATCACGTCAGTAAGAGAAGCAAGTTCATGAATAAATATTACTAATTAATTGGTGTAAGACTGTTTTAGAGACGTAATTTTATCAGATAATTATTATATCCTAAAGCACATTATGGAATTATAATTCCTATTGAAAATTATAGGGAAGTTAAAAAATATACTTTGGGGAAATTAAAAAACAGGCAGGGAAATTTTTAAAAAACCGAAAAACTTGCTACTTCTATAAAGATTGGTCTAACTATGGATATTGGATAAATTAATATCTATTATAAACCATAAATACTCAGTACACATTTCAGCTTTAATTTTAAAAGTACAATTGGAAAATGAGGGTCTAATCTTTACCTGTATTGACAGATGCTTATTAAAATGAAAGATAATATTTTAACTTAATCTTAGGACTAATTTATTTAAACCTGATTGAAAAATATTGTCATTAGCATTGCTATTTTATTTTTATATAAAAGCAGAAAAGACATAATGAATGTAATTTTAGAATCTTTTGTAACTTAGAAACATCATAATGCAAATCACTTTTTTCTCATTAAATTTCATTTAAGTACACACATGCATACACACACACACACTCAAGAAAAACATCAAGAAACCCTTCAAAGTGTTAAAACCCAGTTTTTTTCCCTCTAATTTTCAAATTCACATTTTTGGAATGGTGCTCGTTAAAAAAATAAATATTAGCAATTCAAAAGCTCCAGCAGAGTGAAAACAAAAGAGAACAAGTCTAATAACTCTGGCAGTTTCACTTGGAAGAAGACCACAGAGATAATGAAAATGAAGAATTAGAGTGCTTGGCAAAATGGTATTAGATAGAGAAAAATAATCAAAGTATTTTTTTAAATGCCAAAACATCATAATTGTTGTTTTCTATTCTTTAAATAGTTGTGTTAACTAGCAATCTTGTTTATTTTGTCATTATAATAGTAACAAACATGAATACACTATTAAACTAAAAATTATTACTTGTAAATTGTTTTAATTACAAAAGCACAACTTTTTAATTTATAGTAACAAGATAATGCACAATTCTCATTAAGAACTGATTCTTCTGACAGTGGATTATAGTTTCTAAACTCTTTATATTTCTATATTACTTCTGACTGCAATATAGTCAGAAGACTGAAATTTTCCCAATGGTAACTGTATATTTCAGATCTGAGTTATAATTAAGTAACAAAAATTAAAATGTATTATATGGTTTAATCTCAAAATTAGAGATATAGCAATATCGTTGAGCACATGTATTCAAATGGTTTTGGTTATGAATGTATTTTGATTATTATTTAAAATCACTACCTAGAATACTCCTCTTAATTTATCATTGCACCAAGTGTGTTAACAGTGTAGTGATTTATAGTAAACCAACCAACTAGGATAAAAAGCTTCCTTCTTACTATAGCTTCTTCAATATAACATACAAGAAATAGGAAAAAATTAGATTGGTGGGGGAAAGATAAAAATTACACAATTTATGTTCCAATACACACAAAGAAAAAATATAAGAGGTATAAGAGATTCTTATATACTATTTATAAAGAAGTATTTGTAAGTGATTTTTGGAGATAAATGTAGCTATAAGAATTAACCACAGTACATTTTTGTTTTAATCCTTTACATCTATTTGTTCTGATGTTTCCTTTTGCTTTTGATAGCCAAAAAATAGAACTTTATAGCTCAAAGGATCTATAGAGATCTATTGCAGCCTTACTTTTACAAATGAGGAGACTGAGGTCTGAGAAATTAAATTACAAACCTGAGTGAATACAGTTGCGTTTTGTCAAAGACAGAAAAGAATACACGCCTTCTTGCTTATAGTCAAGAGGAAATATTTTCATTGGGATGCGCACTGGTCTCTAAATCCAGCATATCCAAATGCAAAGCCAGTGCCTTTGATGGTTGAGCAACTGGCTTGCTCTAGGAAATTAAAGACAGAAAGATAGAAATAAAAAAATAAAATGTATAAAATTAAATAAATAAAACAGAGAAAGGGAAAAGTTCTGTCTTCCACGTATTCATAATTTAAGTTAGAAGGTGATTTTAGTGCAATATCATACATGAAAGAGAAATTCATGGATATGAGGGGCGAACAAAAGTTCAGCATGTTTTCGTTTTTATTTCTGAATCTGTAAAATGGAAATTATTACAGCTATTTATAGGATTAAATAAGATAACATGAAAGCACCAATTACATAATGAAAATTCAATATTTAATTTCAATCTCTTTTCCTTTTCTAGTATGGACTAGATAGATATGTGGATGGATAGATAGATAGATAGATAGATAGATAGATAGATAGATAGATATAGTCCAGACTATTACCCTATATATAAATAGTGTAAAATAGTATATATATATACAGACTGTAATTTTTAACCAACATTTTTGAATATCTTATATATATATATTTGTGAATAGCTTATTATATACTAGAAATAGGATGTATTAGTTCCTTTTTAATTTCTTAAATAAGAAATAATTCCAATCCCTTTCCCTTTTCCAGACTACAAAAGGGGAAGAGATTGGAATTAAATATTGTTTGATATATATGTACACACACACCTTTTGCACTATGCATATAAAATATAGATATGTACGTACACACACACGTTTTGCAGTCCCTCTTTCTCCCTATAGCTCTCTCTGTATATATATACACAACATATAGATATGATCCCCAAACACTTCTGACTTATGTTATAGTCTGTCTTTCACATACGAATATGTTTAATTATAATTATTTTAAAAATTAGTGCTAAGGCTAAAAGGAGAAACTATGTTTCATTATTTTAACTCTATTTTTAACTTTTTCCTAAATAACCCTGGTAAATCATAATTTCATTGTTAGTTACTTGCAAATGACTTTTCAAATAAATTACAGCTCATCCGAATGTTTTTAATAACAACTAATATTTTTCCTGATCATAACATTTACACATATTCATCACAAAAAAGTGTGAGGGAAAACCTATAAAACTTTACACAAGAAATAACTCAAACATTTAGGTGCAATACTTGTAGTCTTTTTAGTGTGCATTTGTATATGTTAAAAAAGTAAGACCATCCTAAAATAATTACAGCCCTATTTTACATTTTTAAATTTTAATGTGTTTTCTTTTACTTAAATTTGAAGGAATATGAAAGAATTTCCTATTGTATTGAATATCTTTTGAAAATAAAACAATATTTAGTACCATTAAAACTCAATTTTCAGTTTTCTGAGGAAACAGTTAAATTTATTTCTTTAAATTTCTATTCTTAATATCTAGTTTTAAATTTGCATTCTTAAGATTTTTGAGAATTCTGAAAACAAGGATATATTTAATTTATTATGTTAATATTTTTCTTTGTGGATTAGAATAAAGTCAAATTGAGTATACATTCCATGACCATATTTAAGATGCATATTACATATTTAATGCTCAAAATTCTGTATATCAGTACAATTGTATTAAATTCTATATTTAAACAATCTTTTTTCTTATCATCCCTACACTTGTGGGATGTGTTGTGGGTGTGTGGTCTATTTCGTCCATAAAATTTAAAATGGCAGATTAAAGTTTCTTTTGACAATTATGTGTGTTTGTGTGTGTGTGTGTGTGTGTGTGTGTGTGTGTGTTTTTAGTTTCTCCTAGAAGATCTATGTATAACTTACTATTCATTATATAGTGTTATATGGCATTTAAGAAAATTGATTATCTTTTTACTTTTTATGTTGGGTCTAATTTTATCTCAGTTAACTTTGCTAAAAGTAGCATATTCAAAGAAATGTTTAAGTCTGATTATGATAATTATTTTTAGAGCTGGAAATGTTTACACTTATTACATTTGCTATATTTTTGTTTTTTCGGGTCACCTGGTTTCAAGTTTGATAATTCTATCATTTTCATTTATTTTTAAACTTTTGATATGTCTTTCTTTATATGTAGCAGGAAATTTTCAAAATACACATAATGCTTTTTACATCTGCAAGTTGTTATTGTTAAGGTTAGCAATAATATTTGAAACTTAATTTTTCTGGTTAGAAATGGAAATATTAATAAATTTGAATTTCAGCTTTGCTTAATTTTTCTAAGGTTTTACTCAAATTCAGATCTCTAAGTATTTATTTATATTATCAGAGTTTATAACCCTAGGTCACTTAAACTTAATAGTTATCTTTATTGTTAAATACTGCCTCTTCCAAGAATCATATTTTAACATTTCCTTGAAATTTTACAACAATATTTACTATTTTTCACCAAACTCTGTGTGATAATTTTTAGTGTGAATTTCATTTCTGTTGCTACATTTTATTTTATTTGCATTATTATCACATCCTCCAAACTCCTTTTTATTTTCACCCTATCTTTTTCTTACCATATATTCCTCTGTTTTTAGAGATACCACAATTTCCTACAGTCTATTGAAGAGACTAAGCATTCATGTGTGCTTGTGTGTGTATGTGTATATCAGGGAGAAGGATCATGAACAGGTAATCTCTTCTATTAAATCTTTAAGATATTTATTTCTTTCGTTTGACTATTTTACAAAATTTGTTACCTTCTTCCTTCGATAAAAGCATGGTCTCCCTACTATGATACTCAAACTGTCACATACTACCAGTCAAAGGTGCTATTGTATTATAGTGTGTGTGTGTGTGTGCACGCGTGTGTATTATGTATATTACTGTATTATTTTATTTGTCATGTGGAATAGAGAGGGCTCTATCAATATGTAGATTTTGCTGAAACAGCATGTATTGATCAGTGTCTCCAATTCTTTCTTTGTTTTGCAGGAGAGTGCACTGATGTATAGTGGTTTGGGCTTAATTATCAGTGTATAGCTGAGGCAGAATTTACCCTGACATTCATTTCTCTGACAATCTGAACAAGAAAGTCCAGGGGAAACAACATTAACTACATTAAAGGCTATTCCTCTCCCTGTTCCTAATTTACTTCTGAAAGTCCTTGTTCTTTGTCATAGATATGTAATCATTAATACTAGTACTCATGTATTCCCTTCTAGAGTTGCCAAATTTAGCAAATAAAAATACATGGCAAACAAATAAATTAAAATTTAAATAGACAAAAATATTTTCTGTTTCTTTGTTTTTTGGTTTAATTATGTCTCAAATATTACATGGGGCATCCTTATTTGATATCCTCCTACCACATCATTCTTGCCATGTGCCAACTCCGAACATAGTGAGAGAGAGAGATCATCTGACTGTGGCTACATCTCAAGGTAGGATCCTGTCTTAGAGAGGGAGCTGCAAAGTTCCTATTAGGATCTAACTCTGGGCTTCGGAGTAGTTAGCTGATGCTAATGGCACAGCTCCCTTCTGTATTTACGGTAAGTGCCACCTTTGTTGAGGCATTTGGGCTTGCTCATCTGAAGTATTAAAATATGTTTGGCTAGTCTTATAACTTATAAGAAGCTTATAACTATTTAAATGCCTCTCATATTCTGGCAGAAAGTTACATATTAACCATAATTTTCTGTGTTGTTATGAGTTTTCATTTTCCCTCCTGATAATTAATATAGTATTTTAATAGGAAGTTTGAAGTGATCTGTATCCGGATTGCTACTTTAAAGACATTTTAAACCAGAATCCTCATAGTTTTTGTTATAGAAAATTGTATATTCTTAAAAACAACTCTTTATCAATAAATACTTGTCTAATTCTTATTCCTGTTGAAAAATACTTGTATTTTAATTCTTAATAACTTGTATTTAAATAGATTCTTATGTATCCCAAAATTATGAAGTTTTTTTCTCTGTTTTCTTCTAGAAACTTAATATTTTTGCCTTTCCTATTGAGATCCTTTTTCCATATAAAATAGATTTATAAATATGCTAAGAAGAGAGGATGAAATTTCTGCTTTTCTCATATGGATACCCATATAAAGAAACATTTATTCAGAAGTTCACTCTTTCCCACACAAGATTTCATTATAATCCTGTCACATATGAAGTGACCACATAGTGGTTTAACTTTTTTTAGACAATCTTGTCTTTCATTGGTCATTTTTTAAATATAATTTTTTTTCAAGGAACATGACTAAAAACACTCGAAAGGCACAGCATTCATCTCAATTGTCTCTTGTTCTCAAATTTGGAGCATTATTTGAGTGCTCTGAAGAAGGACACCAAGTTGTGATAATATGACATGTCTGTATAATATTTTGAAAAATTATAAGAAAATCAATATCATTTTCCCATAATTCACTTACACATGTGGTTAACCAAAGAATGGTAGAAGTTAGGGAAAGAAAAAAAAAAATTTTTGTTTTGAGTCATCATATCTGAAGATTTACATATGTGAAATGTTTATTTTATGGTAATGAAAATTGCCAGCCTATGACCTTAGAACTCATATTAGTGGTTCAAGATAACTGCATCTAAGTTTGAGCCACTAAAAATGAGTCTCTTTTCTAGATATCCTCTAATGTATTAAAAGAATAAAGATTGCCATGGCCTGGAAAAAAATTATACATATTCTGACAGGCTTACAGCCTGAGGGATAGTGTTTCTAGAATACAACTGCAAACACAAGGTTCCAGCTTACTAAGGGGCCAAGTGTCCCTCTGTTCCATGTAGCAGAGTAGACAAAATTTCTCCAGGCATAGCTCACTTTCTGAAACTAAAAACACTTTTAGAAACACCTTTATTTTTTTAAATGAGGCAATTTTTTCAAAATGCCTTATTATTTTATTCAGGAACCAATTTGAGGATAGTGGGAAAAATAGTTCGAAATCTAGCTTATAATATTTGTCCAAATAACAAGTTATGTGTTACTTCATTCTAAATCTTCCAACTCAGTGACCAACCCACAAATTAATCATCTTTTAAGTCTTAATGTAGTTTCAGATACAAATTCTGTAAATAACTTTAAATATACACAAGTTTAAAAACATAAAAGTAAGTTATAGTTGACAAAAACACACCTTTTCAAACATGATGACAATTTTTAAAAATCTTAGCCCTAGCTATGATTTTAGCAATTTTTGATTACTGTGTCCTTGCTGTTCTATATTTGGAGTGAAAATAAAAATATGTTGCTGGAGAAGAGGAAGAAATGAAGAAACACATGTGAAAATAGATTTGACCTAATTACTCTAACAGGTTTGATATGTTTTACATTTGTAACTAGTGCCTTTCAGAAACAATGTCAATGCAATATTCCCCAAGAATGTGTTGATGATCAAGTATTTAAATACGGAAAGCACTAATTTTCCATCTGTGTGTTTTAAGTACTCACAAATTCTATATTTTATGGCAAACATTAATGAAAGATGAACCCTCTAAAAATTGTTTTTGAAGACAAATATTAAAGACAAAAACTCACTTTACTAAAACTAAAGGAACTCTAATGAATAAATTATATTGTTCTTTTTATAGCAACTATCAATAACCGTAGCATCATTTGCAATGTTTAAACGGTTTTATAAGACGTTATAACCTAGCTCCATTGTTTATAAATGGATTTAATATCTTTACATGTTTATTCAAGCCACAAAGGTAAAGACATAGGAAGGATAAGTAGCACAGAGCTAATGAAGGTCTCCAGGAAGTGAGTTGCATAAAAACCAAACAATATATAAGCTTTGCAAACAAACCTCAAAGCACTTTTGTTCATTACCTTTAACATCTGTTATCCAAATAATGCCTCTTTCATTCAACCCAGCACCTCCAAAAACATGTCAAGCTGGCCACGCGCGGTGGCTCACTCCTGTCATCCCAGCACTTTGGGAGGCCGCGGCGGGCAGATCACTTGAAGTCGGAAGTTCAAGACCAGCCTCGCCAACATGGTGAAATTCCGTCTCTACTAACAATACAAAAATTACCTGGGAGCGGTGGCGGGTGCCTGTTAATCTAAGCTACTTGGGAACCTGAGGCAGGAGAATCGCTTAAACCCAGGAGGCAGAGGTTGCAGTGTGCCAAGATCGTGTCACTGCACTCCAGCCTGGGTGACAGAACGAGACTCCGTCCCAAAACAAAAACAAAAACATGTCAAGCCATGTTTGCAGCTCACAGCTCATTGACTGATAAGCTAAACCACAACAATCACACGTAAGACAGCACCTTAGACCTCCAGATACAGATGCCAATAAATCATGGAGACATGCGCTGGCATCAGTTTATCTGGCAGAGTGTTAAAAATCTTCTTGCAGAGTGCTAAAATCTAACACATCTTTACAATCCTAAATTCAGGTAGCTTCACACAATCTGTGAAGAAAAACTGGCTAAATCAATAAACACATATAAAAATAAATGAACCCAGAATCATAAAATGTTGACAATTTCTGCTGCATTTCAGAAAGAAAAACTGTAGTATTCTTGTTTTTCCTTTTTTTTTTTTTTTTTTGAGATGGAGTCTCGCTCTGTCACCCAGGCTGGAGTGCAGTGGTGCATCTCAGCTCACTGCAAGCTCCGCCTCCCAGGTTCAAGCGATTCTCCTGCCTCAGCCTCCCGAGTAGCTGGGACTACAGGCACGTGCCACCACGCCCAGCTAATTTTTGTATTTTTAATAGAGACGGGGTTTCACCATGTTGAAAGATGGTCTGCATCTCTTGACCTGGTGATCCACCCACCTCCGCCTCACAAAGTGCTGGGACAACAAGCGTGAGCCACCACACCCGGCTTCATCATTTCATTTATTTAAAAAATAGAGTAAATCTTTTCATTAGGCTTATGACAGTTTTATGGCTGCATGGAATAAGAGATTTTTTTTTTTTATTTTTGAAAAGGCAAAACAATAATTGTAGATGCTTCATGGAACTTGTTCAAGACACTCAGTCTCTTCTGTAAATATACATTGCTGATAGGATTTATAAATTTCTCATAATGCTGTACAAATGACCACAGGCAAACAAGCAGAGTGCCCTCTGGTGCACATACAGAATAAAATAAAATATGTATATAGGAGTATCTACATAGATACAGACACACAAAAATGCACAACAAATGTGCTTCTTCATAAATGTTAAACCAATAACTAGGAATTGTAAAAGTCTATCACCAATAAACAAATTGAAGTAATAACTTCATATAAAATGTTGATCATGGCATAGATCAATATAATCTAATCCATCAGGCAACCACTTGTACACTCTTCTACTTAATGTATTCACGGGACATCAGGTGTGCAGGCAACTTTTGCTGGATTTAATATATTACTCTTTTTGTGTAACTTATTTAGATTTTAAGCATAGAACTTTGATAAATGTTAAAGATCTTATATCTTAATCTTGTCCATTTCTTTTATCTTTGTTATCATATCTTATTTATCTGCTACTTGTTTTTATTCCATTGCTGTTTCCTTTAACTTCTGAACATACAATTACCTTTCAGGTAAAAAAGGATGAGGTGACTCAACTTCTCAGTGACTAGTAGAAGATACCATTTCCATTTAGGCTGAAAAAGGTAACATAGCATTGTATAAGGTAGAAAGGAAAAGCAATTTTTAAAATTTCACTTCAAAATTTTGCCTATTTAAAATAAGAAACTCAGCTTCCAAGTACATTGCCATTTACTTTAAGGCAGTGTAACATGCTTAACTTTGGGAGTGATAGACAAGTGGTCACCATTATCTATTTTTATCGTAATATATTACATCTATAAGAAATACTTCTGAATAACAAGAAAACATTACTATGGTGCATGGTAAAGGGTAAACCCTTCTGATAATAACTCTTTCCCATCTGAAACTTTCCCTTCGAGAAACTTATTTATACACAACCTTCAAGGATGATATTTCTGTAATTGCTTTCCCTTTGCTTCATACCTGTATATCTTGTATCTTGTGCTAAATCCCTGCCGGCTTCTGTCCACAAAATCTGTGTATTCCTGTGAGCGATGGAAAGGTCCCTTATCAGAGAGGAGCCAGTCGAAGGGGCTTGTGGCATGCTGATCCGAAACAGCAGCAACCGCTAAAACCCAGCAATGAAGACTCAGTGCTATCCACTCCCATAGAGCCATCAGAGAGAACAATTCAGCACCAGCTCTGCTTCGCCATATCATGCTTCCACTGGGGATTTAGAGCCTTCATTCTCTTAGCTTTCCCTCAACACCTAGACAAAATACACAGGCAATTAGTTAACCCCTAGAAGATTCCTTTCTCTCAGTTAAGGTGTTGAGGTGGCTAATTTTTAAATTTTAATCTAATATCATTGTTTTAAATTAACATTAGCAGAAGAGAATAAAATACAAACCAAAATGATTTTTTTCAGAGCTGTATATCTTTTATATTTTGTGCCTTTTTTTATATTAATGGAAAAGAAAATACTGAGCTATAAGAGATTTCAGTGTAACAATTTCATTCAGTGGATCATTAAAGCCTATTGAGCAAAAATCAGAAGTTGAATGTTTTATAAAGTTGGACAGATACAAATAAATAATTAACATGTTCAAGTGTTTCATAAATTTTGTTATAAATTTTAATACTAGATTTAATTTTATTGTATCGTTATTTTAGATAAATGCTTTAAAATGAAGCAAAGATGTTCATGTCGTTATTTCCCTAATGTAGACAAACATGGAGTAAAACTGTGGATTTAAGAATACATAAATATATGTATGTATATGTGTGTGTATATGTGTATACTTATTATAGATATATATAGATACAGATATAGAGACAGACACAGAATGAGACAGAGAGATGATAGAAAGACAGATTGATAGATGAATAGATGTGTGTGTGGGAGAGTGCATGTGAGGAGTAGTGTCTTTTCCCAGTTTTTGTTTTTTTTTTTCATTATTAGGAAAAAACTGCATATCTGATTACTTAAACAGAATCACAATTACATTAGTTCTAGGGTCTTTAAAGATTTAAATGTGCATATGTATTATTCATAAGATAGTCATACCTCCAAAATTATACGCACATAAATTAAGCGAATGCACATAAATTAAGCTAACGCAGATTATTCATAGACTTTGAAACCGCATACGTTGTAGTATAACCATTCAAAAAAAAGTAATAAGATGTATAATCCCAGTATGGTACAGTGTAAGAAACTTTATACAAAGCTGCTGATGTAATGTCTATATGCTGCACCAGAAAATTCTAAAAATATTTGAATTCAATTTTTCTTTCTATCCTCATCAACTTTTCAAACAGTATTATTCATAGCACATAGAACTACAGAGTGCAAAGATTCTGACTAATGAGAAAGGTTTACTTGTGTGAGTTCTTACTCAGCAAAATGTCTTCAGAAAAAAAAAATTAAGATTTAGAGTATTAAGTAAGATATATCAGTAATAGTAGTTACCATATTTCTCTGGTATTTGAATAAGAACACTGGTGGTTTTAATTTGCTTTCCTAGCTATACCCCATTATTTATAATTTAATCCTAAACTACTTCTATATGAAAAATATAGAGAAATAATTTTGCAGCTCTGAAGTAGCTCAAAACAGTGATACAATGAGTGAACTCTTACATATCACAAAATTAAAAGGACATTACTCACATACTATATGAGTTGCCTCAATCATATGAGTTGCTCACTAAGGGGATTAAAGAGTACCCTCTTTTGTAAACAACATAGGAAGCCTTACAGGTGAAGACATTGTAAAATGTTTTTCTATAAGAAGGAATATTATAATAGAATAATTTTGGAATAGGAGCTTGGAGATTCTAGACTATTTTAGACTATTTTCTGTTATCTGCATAAATGTACCATTGTCAAATGATTCAACTCCTGCCTTTCAAATCTGCTGAAAAAATATTTTTACATATGTTTTGGCTTAGGAGAACTATGTCATTTATTTTAAAATAATTATAGCTTACTTACATTTATAAACACAATTATTCTTATGTGTAGTATTATAGTATAATAATCCTTCTATGACTAAAAAATATTGTTCATCTTTGTTAAACACATCTTTGTTATTTTTATTTTGCTTATCATATACATTCAAACTGACAAAATTTAATCATTATTTTTAGAAGATATAATTTCTTAATTTCAATGAGTAATTTTTCATTTCATAAAGACAGAATAAATTATTCAAACATACTACTTAAGTCCATATGACATATATCATCTGAAAGGGTATACTTCTTAATTGAATAAAACTTCAGTCACACCATCAAAATGAAGTTCTCTTATTACCAAATGTAGATGTGAACAAGAATATTACTGAAAATATTCAAACAATACTTATTTCATCCTAATAAATAACTTGGAAAATAGTTCTTTGAAAATGAGGTCAGATTTTCTCCAAACCCAATAACCAGTATAGCAAATTAGGCTATATAACATTAAGAGACAATATTCATAGTAGTTAAAAAAATAGACTGTGGAACCAAACTGCTAGTGTTAAAATTCTAACCCTGACTGGGCACAGTAACTCATGCCTGTAATCCCAGCACTTTGGGAGGCTGAGGCAGGTGGATCACCTGATGTTGGGAGTTCAAGACCAGCCTGGCCAACGTGGTGAAATCCCGTCTCTATTAAAAATATACAAAATTAGCCGGGCATGGTAGTACGCGTCCGTAATCCTAGCTATTCCAAAGGCTGAGGCATGAGAATCGCTTGAACCTGGGAAGCACGGGTTGCAGTGAGCTCAGATGATGCCACTGCACTCCATCCTGGGTGACAGAGAATCTGTCTCAAAAAAATACAAACACAAAACCAAAACAAAACACCCAGCCTTTCTACAACTCTGTAGATGTTTGACTTTAGGCAAGTTACTTAACTTCTTTGGTGCATCAGATTCCTAAACTAGTATAAAGGCCCCTCAAGAGTCTTATAAAAATAGAGTGAGTTAATATTTGTAAAACCCCTAGAATAGTGCCTACCATATGGTAAGGGCATGTGGTAAAGTTTTAAGTTATATTTTATACTGGTATGAAGTCATGCCATTATATACCTTAAAATTAAACCAAACATTTTGTACTCACACACATGATTTTTGTAATACACAAAGTGTTATGAAAGTAGGATACAATTGACCTAGATAGCATTTGACGTTCTGTTCTGCAATTCCGTAATTTTTCAATAGGTGAATTACCCAGAACCACATTCTTATCACTTTCTTTATGAAATGTGTTGAGCTTGTTCCATAGTCTTCATATCCCTCGTTTTAAAAAAAAACAAACAAACTATATTGTGTATATTTAAGGTACATAGCATGATGTAATATGGTTACTATAGTGGCACAATTTAACATATCCATCATTTCACATTGTTATGCATCTTAACATATAGGAAGATAGAAAGGTTTTCTGAAATTTTGTGCAGAGAACTACCTAAAAATATTACCAGGTAATTATGAGGTAATTACCACATAATTTGGGGGTTTTAATTATTTCTGTTTTTTCTACTTCTGATTTGGGGAACATGTTCCCCAGTTCTGTACAGAAATATTTTTTTCTGAAAGTTTGTTAACACATAGGAATGTCAATCCTACCCCAAATTAAGTTAATTTTGATGATATCTTAAAATCATTATATTAGTAAGAACTTTATGAAGAGATTTTATAATGAACAAATTCGGATATCCCAGTAAAGTTATATTGAAATAGTGTTTAATAACTTTTTTCACAAGTTACATGACAGGGAGAAAAGTCATAATAGAACGCCTAAGGCAAGGATGTAAGCTTCTAGCCATCTTTGGAGCAAGTGGTCATTAAACTCAATATTAACCATCAGAAGAGCTTCATTACCTGGTTTGTCACAACAGTAGATCATTGTACATTTAATTCTTCTTTTCATGAGTACTAATTTATAAATTATTACTGAATGACCTTAATTGGTTGCTTTATTTGGGTAGGGTTACAACCATATTAATCCATGTGTCAGAGATGGTTTAGCAAATAGAGTTTGTTTGTAATGATGTAGTGTTAGGATATTAGGGGTGACAACTGAGGTGAATAGCTAAACTTAGATATACTGCCAAGAAAGAGAAATCACAAGTTCCAATGAAAGAGGGTAGAAATTATTAAACTACTAATGAATGTATCACTTTTTCTATAGTGTGGTGAAAATGCAAAATAGTCCAGAATTTGATATTCGTAACCAAGAGGATAAGTGGCCAACTGAGGAGATGAAAACATCAATTCTCAATATTTTCTGGACAATGGGAGAGTGATTTTATATAAAAGAGAGAAATAAAAGGGAATGAAGACCAACAAAAAAAAAAAATTTAAAACAATACAAAATTTAAAGCATGAGTTTATGTTTAAAACATGGTATTTAATTAAGAAGTGGTATTTATGGATTTCTTTCATTAAAAATAAGTCATAAATATTAAAATATCTCTTTCAAAAACAGATGTTTAGTATAGGTCCTATTCTTAAATTCCTTCGCACAAAAGAAAATTCACTGTGAAGATCACCTCATGATACAAGTTTATTTGCAAATCCTCAATGGCCTTGATAATCTGTGCAGAAATAAAATACACCAAAATGTTACATATATACTAATGTATACTAATGCATATAATATATAATAAATGCATAAATAATATGTGTATAATATATATTCTATATATGATTATTCTTTCTCACTAGCTGTCAATAGTCTTATTCCAAGGTGGCAGTACCTTACTTTTATCTAAAATACTGATATATATATTTAAAATTCATAAATGTTGAAGTTCATAAATATTGAATTTCCAGTTCTACTGGAAATTCATAATTATTTCCAATATAACTGAATTTTCAGTGAATTTTCGGTAGAACTGAAACTACGAAGATATAAACAAAATATTAGGAATCACTGAATTAAACTTAATATCCCTTATATTGGTGGGTCATGTCACAGTGGCACATCTTTTAAACCTCTGTATCTTATTATCCACAACCTAATTAGATGTCCCATGCTAATTATTACTATTCGTTAAATGATTAACGTTGCAAATTGTATCATTTCTTTTTTTGCATTTGCATTTGGACTGATTTTTGCTGCTTATATATCCAAAATATTCTCTCAGGAACCAAAATCTGCTGAAGAACTTGAATATAAAAAGTCATTTCAGAAAATCATTGTATCAGACATATTTACTTTAATTTGGAGTAATGTAGAACCCATGGAAAATTGAAAGACTGATACAGTAAATTCTTACGTATCTATCAGGCTGAGTCACCACGTTTTTTTTGTTTGTTTGTTTGTTTTTGTTTTTTACCATATTCTCACTCTCAGTCTCTTTTTCTCTCTCCCTCTCAAAGATTTTTAAGTATTGGACAAAGGTATAAATAAAATTGGCTAATCTGCCCGATGTCTACAACCATTCTCTAAATTTATTCTCTTGAGCAAATACTATGCTGTTCTATAAAATAATTCCTTAACATTAATGGTTACTGATACTGAAGCTTGTAAATGTAAAACTATGAATCTTCAAAATACAATATACAATACTCAAAATAACTATTTAAAAAGCCTCATTCTTTCAAATAATGTGATATATATTATTCTATTGAATCTATTAAATTATAAATGTTAGTCATTTGATTATTATAAAATAAAATATTTATATGTATTAACCCCAGAATCTGTTTATAATATATAGCATTATTATATAATCATATATAACTATAATAATTATTTTTCAGTTATACATTTAGGTAAATACTAGCTATGAAATCAGTGGCTACTAAATATATAATTGTGTAAGTAAATAAATGGTAGATGAGTTAAAAATATTTTAACATAAATTTTCAATAGTGTTTCTACAATATTTTATTCATTGTTTCAATTCCAATCTGGTAGAAGCAATGACGTAGAAACCCAGAATTAAAAAATAAATCTTATTGATCAATTGCAATGTGCAAAGTATCAGGATAAATTCTGAGACAGAGTTGGGCCTTAAGTCTTAATAAAGATAGTGCTTCTATCCCCTGGAACTTACCGGTTTAGGAAGGCCATATGGAAGGCAGGGCATATTGCATATGGTCATTTCTATTAGAAAACAATACCTCTGTCAAGGAAAACTAAAACATTCTCCAAACATTTTCTGGTTTTCTTATCTCACTAAATCATACTTCCATCTACTCAACTTTTTAAGCCTAAACATGACTTTCACCTACCTTCTCACTCACATATCCAATCAGTCCTCAAGTTCTGTGCATTCTTCCCCCTAAATACAAGATTTACCACTTTTTTTCCACCCCCATTTTACTTGACCAGCTCATGGTATGCGTTCAACAATACCAACTTTGCCTCTAAACTGTATTACTGCAATAGATTCATGACTAGTTTTCCCACCACCCATGTGGCTCTATCCTATCTGTTCTTTTGGCTAGTCAGAGTGATCTTACTAAAATGTTAAATCTGAACATGTAAATCCTTTACCCCCAATTAAGTAATGACTTTCATTTCAGGATATCGGATCTCTTTAAAATAACTTCTAAAATTATCTTCCCTTACTTAACTCTTTGTCCATATCTTTCTTATGTATATGTGCCAGGACAGTTATTAACCAAATATCAACTTCATTTTTCAGCCATGATCATATTCCTCATCTTCATTCAATTTTCTCTCCAAGATCTGTTTATGGAGGTTCCTCTGGCTGAACCACTATTTTGACTAGGATCTCTTCATCTGCCTGACACTGACCTTAAAACCTCAGACTGGATTACCATTTCATTCACAAAGCTTTTCATGACCCTTCAAAGTTGGTTGGTCATTTTTTTGTGCTCCCATTACTTTCCCTATGATGGTACATTTACGTGACATATTTGTTTGCTTGTTTGCCCTACTTCTCTGCATATCTCCTTTCTTTCAATTAAATTAATTTGGGGAGAAAAAAATAATTGTTCCTATCTTAATGACAACAAAACAGTCACCAAAGTTTCTGAAATAAACCTGCATATGTAAGTATTGGTAGAGTGAATGAATAAATGTTGATGAAACAAGTACTAAATTAGGGTGCACCTGGTGTGATATGACTGGCAAGACCATGTCATAAAAAGAAAATTTATTCTTCATAGAAATAGAATCTACAAAGGATCTGTATCTGCATCTGCATCTGAGCTGAGTGTCAGGATGAAAATAGCTTTGGCAGTTGAAGAAAGGGAGCAAACTGAGTTATGAGGTAATGATTTTTAAGCCCAGATTGTAAACATATATTGACAAGTTCAAAGAGTATCAAAGCAAAATTTTTTTAATTTTAATTTTTATTTTATTTTATTTTATTTTATTTTTTTGAGACGGAGTTTCACTCTTGTTGCACAGGCTGGAGTGCAGTGGCACGATCTCAGTCACTGCAAACTCCTCCCCCCAGTTCAAGCGATTCTCCTGCCTCAGCCTCCCAAGTCACTGGGATTATAGGCATGCACCACCATGCCCAGCTAATTTTGTATTTTTAGTAGAGATAGGGTTTCACCATGTTGGTTAGGCTGGTCTCAAACTCCTGATTTCAGGTGATCCACCCACCTCGGCCTCCTAAAGTGCTGGGATTACAGGTATGAGACACCATACCTGGCCCAAAGCAAAATATTCTTAATGTTAAAAAATGTTAAGGACAAAAATATAAAGTATTATTATTAATTATTAGATTGGGGACATAACAATAAGAGATTATCATATTATGCACAACTGGAAAACTAAGGACTTTTTCACTTATGTTCTATAATTCAATTTGTAAAGACAGAAACTATATATGAAAGTCAAACCCAGATCCTAATTAACAAACAGCCAAACCAAAATCCCCCTCTAATTGAGGAGCACAATGAGAATTTAAAGGATAATAGTAAAGAAACAAGAATTGAAGAGCCTGTTCCTCTCCATTTGGAAAATCATATACTAGGATAATTTTGATTGAGGTCTCCCTGACTGCCTGGGGGGGGAATAAAATGATAAAACAAAATGCAATTTTAATTTTCTTCACGACAAAATTAACACCTTTTTAAACCTTTTGATATACCAAGCATTTTACGAAATTTTCTTATTTCAGTTCTCAGCAGCACAGTGTAATATATATTAAGATCCCATTTGTACTCTTGAAGTCAAACTGAATACCGTAGTTTTCCTGTTGTATTCTACTGTAACCTAATAATAACCAATTGCAAACTGAAAGTTATTTCTCAGAATTTTTGAGGTCACCTTTGTATAAAATAAAAATTCAAATGAAAGAATACTATTATCTCAAGCTATTATAAGCAAGCAAGTGTTCTGAGTAACTACATATTATGGGTTTTCACTGAGTGTCTGCTTTGTATAGTTTAATATTTTCAATTAAAGTGATAGTTTAAATCTACTAAATGTGATTTAATTAAATATATTTTAAAACATGTACTGCAAATTCAAAAATTAGAAAACTTTCTTTTCATATTACATGTAATACTTATTGGGTTGAAAAGTATAATCGTGGTTAAAATGGATTAATTTACCTATCTGCTCCTCAGAAAAATTGTAAGATTAATCCAATAGGCTTTGATTATTCAATCTTATTATAAATTGCTTTATAGTACTACTAAAAATAAGACAATTCAACGCTGACATAGTTGGTGTCTAACAATGGGAGACATAATAAAATTTCAGTGAAATGAGATGACACTTAATATTTTGCTAAAATGCAATCATACAATTTTAATTAATATCATCTTTTTCATGTTCCCATACAATAGATAACGAAAAGGATATGAGGGTCATTTCTAACAAGTATTATTTTAAGGGATAATAGTGTGAAAATTCAGAACTACAACTGAAAACAAAAAGAAAAATTATAACATCGTTTGCCAAGAAATATCCTGAGTACGAAAATAAAGCTTTAAAGACATTGCTCTTTTATAACATCAATCAATATTCAAGTATTAAATTCGATTAACATATTCAAACAAATAAATAAGGTAATACGTTATCTTTCTACATGTGTAAAGACATGGATTTTCATTTTTTAATGTTCACAAATTCTATATATTCTGTAGTCAGATTAGTAAAAGAATGAGAGCTTCATTATTCAATAAGTTACATCATTACATTTTGGTAATGTATAACTTCACACTTTAGTGAAATACTGATTACAATCTATAATTTTATATTTTAAATGACTTCAAATTGTTCTTTCTTAATCTATACTTTTTTATTTAAAGGTAATGAATTTTTAGATAGCCTAACACACTAAAATTTGCTACCGTACTTCCTAAAGATGTAAAATAATTCATCAAGATATGAAATCTTGCTTTACACAATGTGGGCCA
Organism: Theropithecus gelada; assembly: GCF_003255815.1. NCBI lineage: Eukaryota > Metazoa > Chordata > Mammalia > Primates > Cercopithecidae > Theropithecus > Theropithecus gelada. The sequence goes on along the minus strand of NC_037668.1, from coordinate 175,554,728 downwards.
TTCTCCCTATAAATAGGTAGGATTTTGCTATTCTATTTCTATACTCCAACAAGAGTATAGAGAAATAATTCCTTTATGTTTATTTTCTGTTGAAATAAACAATAACATGTAAAAATGGGAATAAAATAATTCTGAAATTTAACAAGAAAAATTATCACTGGATATTTCTAGGAATTATAACAAAAACTACATCTTTCAAAAAGTAAAGACATTAGAAAAAAAAAGAAAACTAAAAATTAATGCTAATCCTCAAAGTAAAATGGTATTTAATTCCAAGCATCACAGCAAATTGAATTTATCCAATGAGCGGCTACAAAAATGGCAGAAATGGATGTTTATTTGAGATAGAAATCCCTTTTGAATTTCAAAGACAAATGTCTTGGTATATTAATAACTCCCTTAAATTTTTTTAACAAAGTAGGTCATAAATTATGAAAGTAAGTAGAGACTGGATAGATCTTCATTAATGAATCTTGTAAAATTTTACAATATGCTATTGTTATCCTTTTTAACACTTTTGTTCATATGTCCAGATTATGAGAGATTTGCTGGCAGTTATTATGTTTTTGTAATCCCTGGGGCCCCTACTATGTAACACACTGTCTTAGGCATAGTAACTTTTTGGAACAGGCACTGAATTGAACTCCTGTTTATTTTTTTAACTTTATAAAAAAATAAATCTTCTGGGGCTGCTTTATTATATATGCTTACACTAGCAGGGGATTATTATATTAATGTGTTAGGGATGCATTATTATTGCACATTTTTATTTTTCTATTCTTTTTTATTTATTTCTCAAAAGAACAGAGCTTCTTTGTCTTCAATCATATACCAGTTAATACCGACCTTAGAAATGAGTTCTTCTAGTCATATAACTCTGCTAAACCTCTGTTCCAAAAGACCATTCTTCTTGTTTATTTTAGCTGGTCAGGCAATACAGTGCCTCTGAATTACAACTTTAAGCGTTTTCAAAATTAATGAGGGTTAGTATTCCTCTGAGAAGTATATACTCCTAAGGAAACTAATCTCCTGCTTGATCCCGTCAATACAGTCTTGTCCTACCAATAAAGAGGAAGTTAAATGCTAACACTTAATGGTAGAACTGATTAGAAAAATGAAGAGAAGGTGAGTTCCATTCCTTAAGTCGGCCCGGCACATAGGGGAAGTTATTCTTAAGAGCCCCAAATACCAGAATCACTCAGGTTACCTGATAAACATAAAATATCATGTGTTTCAACGTAGATGATCATATAATAAAATATCATTGTAAGATTCAGATTGTACTCTGTTTTCATTCATAAAAAAATTAGTCAGGCACTAAGGAATGAAGTTCAAATGAAAGATGTTGAGAAAGTATATTAGATTGGAAAATCTAATTTTAATATAAAATATAGGGAACTCTTTGACAAAGACTCTTTCCTGGGCCTAACTCTACTCAGGCTCCTGTTAACTCAGTTCTCAGGCCCTGACTTCTGAGCTTCTATATTCATCTCTATGTTGTCCAATTTTAACAAGAATCCTGCTAAGTCAGTTTTATTAGAATCTTCACCTTTAATATATGATCCACATAGATATCTGATTGGGTTCCTCATTCTCCACTATCCTAAAGGTGGTATCTGACCACCCTCGCCTGTCTTTAGCAAGAATCCTGTTAGAACAGTTTAGCCAGAACCCCCTCTTACCCTTGATATTTTCTCTTAGCAATTTTCCATCCACTGATCCCCATCCTTCTCCTTGGCTATAAATGCTACTTTTTCTTGTTGTGTTCAGAGTTGAGTGAAATAGCTCTCTTCCACTTACCCAACCCGATTAAAGTAGCCCACCTTGAATAAAGTCAATCCTACAAGTCTTTAACAAGTATTATGAATATTTTTTTCCTTAACAGCTTCAGAAAATGTATAACAATTAATATATTTTTCTACCAAAACAGTAAAACAGAAGACAATTTAAAATAAAGATTAAAAGGATATGTAGAAATGAAGTAGAAATGTTGGATGCAGATATCAAGATTTAATTGTTGCTGTGACTGGCAACATGATTTTGCCTTTCCTGGCAGAATCTAAGAATAGAAAGTGTTCCACTTGCAAGGATAATAAAATGTTTTTTATTATTAAAAAAATTTTGTCACGTAAGTGTCAATTTAAAGAAAATGTGAAGAATATTACCCCTGCACTTTTGGATAGTATCCTCAATTTCAGTTTTACAAAGTTTTTTTGTTTTTTTTTTTTTCCTTTAACAATGATCTCAAATAAAAACTAAAACTACAAAAATGGTTCAGCAAAGATATTCATTCTGCTCTACATAAAGACTTACTAATAAAATCTAAGAAAAAGACTCAATACTGAGACAAAGAAATCTTGGAGTTTGGTAACCAAATGGACATCTCTTGATCTGTAATTGCTCCCAGGCTTACCCTGGAGTTAACCAGGCATACAAGGTGAAATGAGCTGTTTAATTAGAAGTTATTTTCTTGAGAAGCGTAAAGAAGAGCATGTACTCTGAAGTCACCAACAAAGAAGTATTACATTTAAGGAACTTTCAAAGATGGTTCAGTAAAAATTTTTACTAAGATAAAAAGAGGTAGTAATGATCTAGTCCATAGGAAGAAACTTTCAGAATTTCAAAATAATAATCTTCAGTTTCTTTTTTACCAATTTCTAAGGAAATGAAAGTGTTTCAACATTTTTAACCCACGAACGTGTGTTACAAATATTATTGGCAAACCCCTTAACTTGTCTTCTTGCTGGTTACAGAAGTCATTCAATTCACATGGTAACAATTCCACTGTATTTTAGGCAACATGAGGCTGATTTGTCTCTGTTTTATAAACTAATGTTTCTGTGGCACCAACAAGTGAAATTGTCATGTAGAAGGTCCTAAATAAATGGAGTTTATTAATAAATAAATGGAATTAAAAATAAATTTGTAAATAAACCCTTGTAATGTTAATCTGATTTTTCATTAATTATTAAAATAAAAAAGAACTACTGTAAATGTTTTCATTAAAAAGCCAACATATTTTGGAGATAAAAAACACAACAACCCACAAAATGCCACTAAATCATCACTCTGAGAATTGTTATGACTATTTTCAGAAATGTCCTGGCTTCTCCATTTCTCTTTAATAGTTATTCTTTAATACCCTGCATAGAAAATCCATTCTTCATTGACTTTTCTCTATAATGAAGAATAGACAACCCTCCTGTCTCTAAGATAGTTATATTTACAATATCAAAATTGGACTTGCATGCAAATAAAATGAGTGGCCAAGCATTAAATTTGATTTAGTAGATTAATTTTAAAAAGTATATTACAAACAGCAAAAAACTGTAAGCATCTTATGAGCAATGGTTACATCTTTTCACTGTTATATTCCCAGGGTTTACACCAGTGCACATAACTCATCATACGTCTGATGCACTTTTTTTTTTTGAAGAGTCAAAAACAAAAGTGATTTACAACAAGCTAACAAGACTAACACCAAGTATTTAAATCTTTATATGCTATTTTCCAAAGCCTCCTTAACTGCCATCTAATAAAGCATGTCAGAACTCTGGGTGTTTCTAATTAAAGAATGCCTCTTTAGCAATTAACCTTAGCACAACTTACCCAAATGACAGAGAGGCTTGGATAGCCCAAATTTAAACCCAGAAGTTAGCCTTATAATGTCTCCAAAAGTTATATGGTGTCTAACTAAGCTTTCTTTCTTACAATACACATCTACTTTTATCATTCCCCAATATGCAATTTTGAGAACACTTGATTATTTCCAAGGATCACTTGTCAATACATGAATTTAACTTCTGAAATAGCCCAAACTGTCTTCAAACTCAAAAAGTTATGAGGTACTATTTCAAAAGAACAGTCAACAATTTTTAAACTTTAAAAACATTTTTGAAAACTTTTTTGAAGATTTTTGATGACAGTCTTTACATAAAAAAGAATCAGCCAAATTTTGAAAAGAAATAAAATTAAAATGAGACATTACTATGTCTGACAGAGAGAGACTATTAAACATCAGCTATTCTTAGCATGTCATGCACAAACTAAGTGATAATTTTTTAAATCATCTTGTTTGAACTTGTCAAGAATTATCTTCTGAACAATAATTACAGTAATCACTATTACTGGGCTTATCTGATACCAATATTTAGTAATAAATACATTTTAATTAATAGTTAATAATTGTCTGGTTTAAGATCTTGAGTAAATTGTCTTCAGCTTTGACTGATGAAAATATATATCTAAAATACAGGAAAGCATGTCAAAGTTATATCACTTCTGTAATTGAAGAATCATGTGATGATAAACTTTTATTTACTTTACTAAAGATTATTAAAAAGAAATAATTTAGCAGTTAATCAAAACACTTATTACTGGAGCTGCTGATTCTTACTTGAAATCAGAATTGGTTTTCTTAATTAGCAGCTATGAATGATAGGTTTAAAAAGCAATAATGACAAAAGTCATCTTCATTTTTATTCCAGTCTATCTTACAATTGTAATTTGTTGTTTCGTCTTTCAAATTGGTTGAACAAGATAGTTCTTAAAATTTCTTCATTTCAGGGCTGGATGAAAGATACATATGAAAACCTGCCAGAGTTCACTCTACAAGGAAACAAGAATCCTCTGAATTATTTTTCCCATAGGTAGGTTCTATTCAAACATATTAGCATTATATTTTTGACCAAAATATAAAGATAGCTATACATTTAATAAAACAATAATCTAACTTTGATATAAAAGTTCTCAAACAAGGAATTATGGATTGCAAAATTGCATATCTTTTTGGAGGTGGGAGTAGAGGACGCTTATAAATCCATAGAGTGTCTCCACTCAAAATTGAGTTCGTTGCATAAAACAATTTAATTTTAAAAAGATTTAAAAATTATTTTTAAAATACGCTTTGAATGCCCTTTACAATTTTTTTCAGGAGACCCTTTTTTCTTAGGTATGAAGTTTAAGTTTCAATTCACAGAGAAGGCTAGATTCACTTCTCTTTAGTTCACATTAGGAAAAATAATAATGCTGTCTTTGAGTTACTCCAAATTCCCTGCTGTATCATTGAATAAGTAGAAATGAGTATCTCTTATACACCTGATAAGCACAGATTTCTTCATAATTGTTTATCCATGAATTTTTTTAAATAAAATTAACAAGTTGTTTAAAAAAACTCTCTTTGGAGTAAAATTCATATTTAGGGAAAAAAATATACTTTCTAGTTGTTGGTACTGTTAATCTAGTTGTTGGTATTGATAATTAATTTTCTTCTAGATTATTCCATTTTGAAACTTATAGTCTTCTTCCTCATTATTCTTTGGTATAATCTTGACAATATTACTTATCATATTTATAAAATGTACTAGTACTGTGTCTTTATATATTAGTGAACTGGTCTGGGTGAATAATAAGAAATTCTATTACTATAAACTCAAGTATAGTCATTTAATCTTAATGTTTTCAACAAACTAGACTTGGTCTATGTATTAACATGCTTGGTGTTATATGTGAAATGTTAAGAAAGCAAGCATTAATTATCTTAAAATAGTATTTTATGCAACTTTGTTGCGTAATTTATTCAATTTTTTCATAATTTTTCTTCCACAAATTTAGAGTGTATTATTTAAAAGGTGTTCATGTCTGAAAAAAACAGGACTTCTTCTGTGTATATACATTTACAGGACTGAATTTTCCAACCATCAGAAATATTACCATACTGAAGTCATGAAAACCACTTTATTTATTATCTATCCCAGGAACTTCCTGATTTTATTAATTTTTGTTTTATGTTTATGTTAACTATAACAAAAGGGGCTTCAGCAGACAGCATTAAATTGCATATTTAAAAGCAGTTACAAAAAATTTATCTTAAAATTATATGGATAAGGTATTATACAGAGCATAATCATACTCAACCTTCACATAGATATGTGATTTTTAATATCATACTTGAATAAACTCATGCCTTAATACCTAAATTTATTCTTTGATTTAATTTAATCACGTTTTTTAGACTGACTTACATTTTTGGACAGCATCTGAAACATTTAAATGAAAATATTTGTTATTAGTGACAGTAAGAATTTAATTAATCTATAAAATAACAATGTAGTTATATACTGGCCACTATTTGACGCTGAACAATCTAAAATGCATGGTTACTGAATTCTGGTCTTCCCAACGCTAGATTGTTTTTTAATAGTGCAATAGTTTAGAGATAGCTTTTAAAATTAACAAAATGCAACAGTCCAGAAAAGTTAATAAAAAAAAGCTTAATCCTGATGAGCTTGGCTGATACTCACAGAAATCAGGAAAAATAAGTCTATCTATAAGTATTCTTTCACAATAAATCTATAATGGAATATAAATGAAACACACCATTATGAGATAATAATTCTTTCACAGCAGAGAACTATAATACATTCTAATGTAATGTTCACATATTTATTAATTTAATCAATAAATGTGTACTTTATAGATTTAATTTGCTGTAACTATAATATGGTAGCTACTTTATTAGCTATTAAAGGGAATTTGTTTTCCTTTGGGTGCTTTTAAAGGCATCCACATCTCATCTGAGTAAATTAGAGTTTAGGCATTAAAACAAATACTTCTGAAAAAAATAGTAAAAATAGGTTGCACTGAGGGTATTTTTTAACTCTAAACTTAAAAAATAAAACTTTGACAAATAATGAATAGTGATTATTGAAAATAACAATGAAATAGAAGAATGAGAATATGTAAGATTTCTCAGTTTAGTAGATTACGTGTCATTTTTCACCATCTCAATTTATACAATCATGGTTGCATATAAACATTTCAAAATTTGAGCACAAATATATGTTTCATGATAAAACATCAATTAATTCAGTCAACTCATTGTAAATATATATGCTATATTTTTCAATTTTGGGAAATATATTGACTAGTAAATCATAATTGAATTACTGCAATTATTAGAGCATCAATTAATTACTCATGATGAGTTATTTTGGGTATGAAATTGGGAAAGGCTCCGGAACTGTATGAACAAATACTTTATTTTAAACATTAAGTGTAGAGGAGTGGATTAAAAGCTTATAAAGTAAGCTTATAAAGTAATTATCTAGGAAGACTTTGTAATTGGATAGGTCTGCAGGTGAGTAACTGGATGCAAATATTCTTGATAGCTTATATTTATGCTTTGAAAAGATAGGGGTAGAAACCTAAAAAAGTTCCTTGTGAGGACATTTGATAACCAGTATGAAATGGTTATGGTGGCTATTTGATACTGTTAAAAAATTAAAAATTAAGAATTTGGCCAGAACTTCCAAGTATGTCTTCAGTAGAAAGGTCATTAGTGTTCATTATTAAATTTCATACTCAGACACTCATTTTCAAAAAATGGAATATTTCCTAAAACAGAATAAATATTATTAAACTATCCTCCTCCTTTTAGCAACTAAGATTATCCATTAGCAGTCAATGATATTCACACAGATTATTTTTTATTTTCCTTTCCTTTAAAAATTATGATTTATTAACACTAAAATAATAAAATTATACAGAACACATAGTAGTTCATGAAGAAAGTGGACAGAGTTATACTTCCAAGTGTCTAAATAAGTTTATCCAAGTACTTGCTAAATTAAAACACCAAAAATGCCAGATGTCATCCTAATTAATTTTGGTAAACTTTTTATGAGTTTGTAAAAAGCGTTAGAAATTAGAAGTTTGTCTAAAGTTTCTCCTTTTTAAAGTTATTACATGAAAATATTTTAATCTTGTTCCCAATTAAGAGTAGAGATCATCAGGTTGACAATATAAATCTGCTAAGAAATCAGATGTTCTTTTTATTAAATAACAATGACAAATCAGTCAAAAGCAACTATTTTGTAAAGGTGCCTCTATCCAAAACTGAATAAAAGCAAAGGTTAAATATAGTATAAATAATAATGAATATGCTTCAGGAAGTATATTATTTCAAGCTTTTTAAATTACACATATAATAAAACTGTTATATTTAATCAATATCAAATATTTATTAAATTCTTTTGACACCATAACGCCACTGACCAAGATTTGATATTAATATTTTAAAAAATTGAGTCAACATTATTTATTGTGTGGAGATACAACTTTATCAAAAACAACTAATTAAAAATTCAAACTTACATGATATCCTTTGAAAAATATATTTTGTTTTCATAATATATTTGTCCTTTTTAAAGCATCCACATCTCTTACATCATTTTTTATCTACAACTCTCTGAGGTAGGCATTGTTTTCTCCATGTGAGAGATGAGAAAAATAAATGAAGAGTGGTCAAGAACATCTTACCAGGATTACATTTATCCCAGGTAGAACTAGAAATGAAATTCAGGAAGGAAGTCTAGATGTATAAGCACTCTACTTTTCCCAATAACCCATTATTAGGATGTGAAAGAGAAAAACATTAAAAGCCTTAGAAGAGAACATCACTAATCATAAGCACGCAATCATAATATCCAAAAATATTTGGGATATTTTTCAAGAAAAAATAATTTTTTTTCTAAAAACAATACGTGTGCAAAACAAATATAACACAAGTTGGTGTCATTCCCATTTGTGTCTGGACTCCTTTAATATTAATACCCAATTTACTAAATGTTTCAGACTCTTATTCTAGTAAATAACTGCCTCTTTTAAAGATAATATGAAAAAACTAAAAATAAGTAGAGGAAACATAAGAAACTGAATCACAAGTTGATAATGAAACATAAAAGTTTGGAAATCCCAACAGTTGTATTCTTTGTACTTGTAGAGAGAAACACACAAATACACTACACTGAAAATAAATTCCACTTTTATTTAAAGAATACACAAATCTAGGAGTCAAGCTAATGGTAGAAATTACACACACACACACACACACACACACACACTTTGAGTTCCAATGGTTTCTTCCTACTTAGGTTGTATTTACTTAACTATAATGTACAGTAACTTTGCATGAAGAAAATCAAGATGTAATTTATGAAAATATACGTTTCTATGATGATGAATTTCTTAAGCTAAAATGTCCTATGAGAGGATGAAATCACCTATTATCTGATTAAAAGAAAATGAAATTGATTGTTATATGGTATCATTCTATTTCATTTGGAAAACATTATTAAAATAACATAGATTTAAAATAAATACCTTCTCCAACCACCAAAAATGTGTGTATGTATACAAATATATATGTATACACACACACACAAACATATACACAATGAGTATATCTACTACAATAAAATTACTAAGAATTAAACACAAAAGTATTGGGGAATTAGAATTCATTGACAAATTACTTTCTTTAGTGGATGAAAAAACTACCTTCTGCATCCAACTGAGAAAATCACTACAACTTTGCAATTTTACAACCCAAAGTTACAATTATCTTTCTTATTTCTTCAAGATTTTATCAGTAAGCCATAGTAGCAGAAAAATTATTGATCAGGGATCTACATCAACAAATGTAAGTACTAAAACTATTTACCAGAGATAATTTAAATAATACAATTTCTTAGAGAAGAAAAAGTGTTATTAACAAGTAGAGGAGTTTTATGATGGTGTTTTAGTATTTTTTTTTTTTTTTTTTTTTTTTGCTTCACTGTGTGGAAAGTCCGGGCTCCTTCAACATGTTAACAAAAAATAACAAAGTAATATCAATAATAATAACAAAACTTATTTGAATATTCAGAATGTGTTTGCCATTTTAATTGAGAAAAATCTGATAGTGGAAGAAACCTATTGGCTACTCAATCTACAAAACTGAGAATGTGAAAGGAATTTATTTGGGAAAGAAAACCCAAAATTTTCTCTTTTTTTTTTTTTTTTTTTTTTTTTTTTTTTTTTTTTTTTTNAACTGTTTTTCTAAACCCAAAGATTTTATACTGGGGTCCTACACAACACTGCCCTTGGGCAAGCTTCTTTTTTCATTCTATTTTACAACCCAACCCCCCCCCCCCCCATATATTTTTTCTTAAGGTGGAGAAAATAGTAGAAATACCCACAAAACAGTTCTCTCAAGTAGTCAAAATTACTTTGTTAGTTCAGGAAACCCTTAATAGTTCTTCACTTGTCCTTTATATATTAAGGTCTGGGACCTTAACAAGAAGCAATGTTTTTAATACATTTCTGCAACTGCCATCTTCCATATTTTATTAAGGTTATACATTTCTTCTTCTAACTCTCCACCCTTCCCATTTCTTCCTCTAACCTTGGTCCAATTTATGATTTTTGTAACATGGCTACACATTTAAATAAATGCACACTAAACAGTTAAATTAATACATGTTAAACATCTAAACTGCTTTACCCTGGTTCATGAATGTGAATATTAAGAAGTTATGCATCATAGCAGGACCAATTGAAAATGCAGATATTCCATTGCTTGCAACACAGAAAAAAAATCACATGATAGTAATACACAAGTTATACAATTGTCAAGAAAATACATTCATTCCTTACCTGCTTAACTGCATGATGACAAACAAATCTATGTAACACGCAAAAGAAAGTCACCAAAATCTGAATCATCTGTCTTTCAAGCTTCTGTGGCAGTTTTATACCCTGGTGCTCTTTTCTTTGCTTACATACATTTGACTAGCTAGAGTATTTTTCAGTGATACTAAGGCTAATTTGCAACCCTAGTCACCTTTTCCTCCTTTCAAAAAGCCGGTGGGCATTTTAGACAGCTCCAAACGTGCATCTTATCTTCGGAGGTAGTGCCTACACGGCGTTTCCCTGTAGAATTCCTATTACAAGGAGGTCCCTTCTCTAAAGGGCTGATCACGTTCTCGACCTGGTGCAAAGTAAAAGGCTCTCCGGTTCAACTCTTGGGGACTAGGAGAACAGCCATCAGAGACTTCAACTCTCTGTCACTGTTTGGCTGTGGAACCAGCAGTAACCAGCGGCCAAGAAGCACCACCCCCTCTCCGGTGGACGCTGGAAGAGAGCGCTCCCAGTCCCAGATCTTTCTACTTCCCACCCCCACCTCCAGAAAGAGGAAAATAAAAATAAAAGACCAACTTTAAAGTGGGTATAAGCTAGACAGATTCCAAATCCACACTCTTTGCTTTTAACTTCAGCCTTATATTCCAAGCTCTAGCTTCAAGTTGAAATTTAACTGTCTTCCGCTCACCGCCCTCCAGATTCTTGGGAGTTGGTGAAGGAAAGGAAGGAGTGACCGTCAGCAATGATACTTTAACACAGAGCCTAAGAAGTCATTCAACAGTTCTGAGCTCTACTTCGCAGTCAGACAAGGACAGTGATTAGGGTTTCATAAAGCAGGCATTCTGAGGAACCGTCGTTTACTAACAATAAATATAGCCCATTAAAATAAATAAATATTAACACAAAAAGGTATTAAGAGACTCTGGAGATCTTAAGTCTATTCTCTCATACAGAAGAGGTTTGCTCAAGTTTGTCTTGAGGAAGGTTGGAAATGGAGCATTCTGCAAGGATGGAAACCCCCTGGCGCACCCCACTCTGTCGGGCTGCAAATGCCCACACCAAGCACACGTTAGCCGCAGGGGCTGAGTGCAGAGCCTGCGCTAGCGGGTCAGAGCGGGGGACACCTTTCCTACACGCACGGATTATTCCCACATCAACACCAAGCCTGGGGCCAGCTGGTCAACCAGGTACCTGCTCTCCTCCGTTCCCTGAGCTCAGGTGGCAAAGGCGTTGCCGTGAGCTGCGGAGAAATCTCCACGCAGAGTCGCCTGTTGATAACCCTCCAGTTAAAATGTTCTTGGCTGCGGGAGCCCCTCAGATGTAAATTTCCCTTTCACACGCTTGAGCTTCAGGTATAATACAGCAAAACGCACTTACCTAAACACCGACTGTCTGTTCCTTACTGGATCTGACTGCACTGAAACTTGTTTTTTTCTTTCTTTTTTTTCTTTTTTTTCTTTTTTTCCCTCCCTCCACCCTTGCGCAACAACAGCAGTCCTCCAAAGAGGATGTTTGAATTGAATTATATGAAGCTCTCCTTTCTTCAAATGAAGTCACGGACTCTGATGGCTCTGGCTTGTCAGGCAGGACGACCGGACTGGGAAAGAGATCAGGTAGAAACTAGTGACCTAGTGACGGGTGAGGGGCGCCAAGTGGTGCGGACAACAGTCTCAGCCCTGTTCCCTCTCGGTGGGAGTCAAGGGGGGAAAGCCCTTGAATCCCGAGACTGGGGGATGGGGTGACGCTGCAGCTGGAGTACTTTTATGTCTGGGAGCTAAAAGGGCTTTTGAATTTAAAAAAGCATTGCTTGGGTTGTCGCGTCAGTCATCAATGACGACAAGAAGAGTTCTTTCCCAGAAATTGAAAGAAAGAAAGAAAGAAAGAAAGAAAGAAAGAAAGAAAGAAAGAAAGAAAGAAAGAAAGAAAGAAAGAAGAAAGAGAGAAAAGAAAAGCGTGAACAATAGGTTCTTACCTCCATCTATCCCAATAAAAGGAAATGTTGTAGAAACCAGGAACTTGTCCTTAATTTGGGGGAGGGGGGGCGGATGTTTAGAGAAAACCCTCAGTAGGTGTTAGAAATTACTGATACATGCAGGTTTGGCATTTAAATGAATATGGTGTTCTCCTTATTATGTGTCAATATGTGAAGTAAAAGTAAAGATTAAAATGTTTCTCAACATAACTATATGGAAGGGGAGCTGATAATCTTGTCAGTTAAGTCCATAGAAATGTTCATAAAAGCAAAAGGCACTGACCATATTAACATGCCTATTAAACACAGGGGGTGGGGGTAGACAAGTATGAATAGTGAGGCAATTAAATTTTTCATGTAAAGTCTATTCTTGAATTTCAATTTATCAGAACCAAGATAATCAGGGGTTTCTTCTGATAGCTCCTCTCTGAAATGAGTACTCTGTGTCCAATTAACTGTTCACCAGCTAATTCACAAAATCAGAAATGTACTGACAAATACTACGCCTGAATTAAAATACAATGCCCAAAATAACGCGTTCATGTGTGATCTGAAATATTTTAAGAAAAAAAAAAATGGTGCCCTCAAAACTCACAGTCCTCTTCCTACCATTCAGTGGCATTTTAGTGTTTAAGGTCCTGCTAAATTCATAAAAATACACTTTGTAACAAAGTCCTCCCTCAGTCATGTAATTGCTTATCATGAACAAATACTGACCTGAACAACCTTCTGAAGATCAGACTAGTGAACTTTCCAGACCTTGCAATTGTCAGAAGGTCTCTTTTAAGCTCTCTCTTAGATAAACATATAAAATGTGACCTTTCAAATGGCACAGGAATGTGTGCCAAGAAGGGTTAATGGGGGTGGGGGAGATTAATGTCAACGTAAACTGTAATATAAATGAGGACAGAAATTTAAAAAATAAAGAAGGTAAAAGATATTGGGGTAATACATGGGATATTAGGGTAATACATGACATGGGATATGTCTTAGTAGTGCAATTGCCACTAACATACTAATTAATAAATACAGTCATATGGATTTTTCATTTCCGAAAGTAACAAAAATGTGAAAAATGAAATACTTCAACAAAACAGAGCTTATTAAAAATAACACTAGTTAAGTTTCTAGTAATAGATAAAGAGAATAACTTACCAGAGGAAATTTCAGGAAGCAAGAAGACTGTGAGAAAAATACATCCAGGATTCAAATAGATATTCCATGATCTTCCAAATCAAGGTAAAGTAGTGAGCTGCAGGGTAGTGGGACTTTCAAATAATCAGCAGTTCCTGGTGGCATGTAACCAAGTAAAAGCCAGTTACACAGAGAGCCACGAACCCCCAAGGCAAGAAAGCAGAATGTGAAAATGCTTTATATGGGTGTGGGGGGGGGGGGGAAAGGGGGGGGGGGTGATTCGTAGTGATCCTTAAGCAAAGTGAAAATTTACAGGCTGTACATCCCCATACAGTGGGGAAAGGAAGAAGCTGTGTTGCCCCAGAGAACAGGAGGTGGAATACAGATAAATTTGCAAAGAGAAGTAAAAGGATGTGTTGAAGACAACGAGATAAAGAGAGAACTAGTGAGCAAGGCTGTAGTCATCCTGATAGATATAGCAGCAAGAATGATTTAGGCTGCTGGGGAGGATCCAATGAGAATTCAAGAGGGCACCACTTCGGAAATCCTGCTCTGATCTTCCCACTCTCAGTTCTTTGAGAGTTACCTGCGTTGGGACCATTATTATTAGGATTAATAGTATTCCATCAGTGCATTTCACTAGTATTTCCCTTGAACATTTTCACTCGCAGCAACTGAGGGAGGCGTTGTAAGGAAGCCCAACACAACCAATTCCCCCACTTCCCAAATAAGCCACTACGGTCACATTACGATGACCAGATCATCAGCGATTTGCATGAGGCGGCGGGGGGTGGGGGGAGTGCGGGTGGTGATCGAAGGGCTGAAGATGCGGAGGAGGCCGAGTCGCTAGGCGTTTTCGGGGGCGCTGTGCCGGGGAGGCTTAGTCAAGGGGACCGGGAACCCTGGTTAGATGCAGCAGCGGCGGCAGCAGCCCTCCCAGGTCCCACTTCCTTGGCGTTCCTGCTGCCCGTGACTCAAGGCAATTGACTTCCATCTGAACCCTCAGCTCCGAAGGCCTTGCATTAGAAGCTAGAGCTTTGGAGGTTCTGAGGACGGTCCCTGGGGAGCAAGTGGTAGGTTTCGAGGCGCCTGCTTCCCCTCTGATTCCTGCAGTTACTGAGGGAGAGTGCGCTAGAAATGGCTTTGCTGCCGAATGCATTATCTTGCCATTTTCGTGTCCCAATACTGAACAAACGATCGCCTGATCGATCGGTAAGATTAGCTTTATTCCTTCTCCCTATTCCTCTCCATGGCCCCATTCCCTCTGCAAGCCAAACCTCAATCTCTCTCTCTCTCTCTCTCTCTCTCTCTCTCTGTCTCTGTCTCCAGGAACTTCTTTTTTCCTCTTTGAAACCGTCTTCCCAAGGGAACTGCCTGTGTGACTGAGAGGCTAGTAATCTGTTTGTAGATGATTTATATTTTGGCTGCAGAATGAATCCCCCTCCCTACTCCGAGTACTCTCCTTAGAGAAGATCCCCCGCCCCCTCCCCATGGGTTCGCTCTCAGAGCTCGGATCTGTATAAAGAGCGCTGTGGGAGTCTTTTGCCCTCCGCTCTAGCTCTATCTTTCTCCGGACCCCGAAGCTTAAGAATTATCCGCCTCACTCTCTTTTTTAGAAATAGGAGGGAAAGGTAGAGTGGAAATTGATTTCTTGCAGAGACTGAGGCGCTGAATGATAGAGGGAATAAACATTTGCCCTGGATAAAAATGTTCTTGGTAAGTAATCTTATTTTCTGCGGTTGAAAAGGAAACAGATTGCTTCTCACTGCCCCATCCCCCACTCCATTCATTTATTTGCTCTTTGTATGTAAATCACGAGCTGGGTCAGTGGAAATTTTCTTTTCCTCTTTCCTAGGAGAGTAGTAGCTTGTAAGGGTGAATTTGAAGTAGAGGGTTTTAAGGAGACAATATGAACGCTTTAAGGTCCTTTGTATCCGACCTTAAAAACCCAAAGACAGGTAAAGCACTTAAATCTCTGTTTGTTTACTAAAGTGGTATTTAAGTATTTCCCTTATTTCCTACTAACTCTCTTTCCTTTCTGAAAATAAAGAAAAGAGTTTTAGGCAGTGGGCTCATGTCTATGCTTTTAGTACGTCTTGGCCATGTTCTGAAATACAATTTCAGTTCCAAAATTGAGAATGGTTATTTTTCACATTTCGCAGGTAAATTAAAGCTGTAGAAACCACTTATTAAATGTGCATCTTGGTTTCAATTATTGCACCAGATACAAGTTAGTAGTATCCACAATGGTTATTTGCATATTGTGGTGATATTATAAATTCATAAAGCCCTCTGGTTTTCCATGAGTCTATAGCACCCCCAGCCTGTGCATGTTCACAGTGAGGAAGGAGTGGATAGGTGTAGCAGTAGGGAAGAAGCCAAACGGCTCTTGATTGTGCTTACATCATATATCACCAAGTGTGGAGAATAACATGTTTTGCAAATTGTGTCAATTTGGTTTTCAAGAGTAAGCTGATCATTTTTGATGCACAAAATTAAGGGAGATTTGCTTTAAGAGAAATCATCGCATTTTTAATTATAAAATATATTTTACTGGTAAAACATTTAAATTAAACTTTTTTGTGTGTTATTATTCTACTGTAATCCATCATCCTCTAAATTTAATTAAAAAAAGATAAATTGGCACAAAATGTATTCCTGATGAAAACAGGATGGCTGAAAAATCATCTGAAATGTATAATATTAAAATGTTATTGGTAAGAATAAGCTTCATTTTAGAAAATCAGTATTCTAGAAATCAGTAGTATAAAATTTCAGAAGAGAGATAATCAAGTGACACATTGCAAGACAAAATATGCATGTTCTCAACTACCTATATAGTCTTTACAGCCATCAACATTTGCAAGAGAAAAAAAATTCAGTAAGGGCATGTTGGTATAACATTTTTTTTCTTTCTCTCTTCAGGCTGTTGTCCAGCTCTAATGATGTCCTAGAGCAGAAGTGTTTCTTCTGTTGTCTCATTTTACCAAGAGGATGATGTCTGTGTATGTCTCTGTGTTTTAGAGAGGCTAACAAATGCTGCTAAGAGGATCTGAGGTTCACATAAAGAGGCTGAAAATTCGGAATTACTTTCATTGCAAATAAATGTTAACAATTGTGAAAGTTAGAGAGCATACTTTTCACATAAGACTTTGATATGCTGCCTAAAGCTACTTACAAAATTTGCTATTCAGAGAAATACATTTGTTTATTGAGGACCCACCCTGAGTTAAATTACAAAAATGTAACATTCAGATTTTTATTTTATATGTGAAATCAATGTGTGATTGCTGTTCTTAAAAATTTGAAAAAAAAAAAAAACAGGATAACAAAACTATTACTTTTGTTACCCATAGTTCATGAACTTTAAAAGCGTTTACAGCATTTAAAGTTTAACAATTTAAGTATTTGAACACTATACTAATTCATATGATTACATTTGATCAACTCCTTCATGAAGCCACAGGCTTTGTATCTCCTAGCTGCCTTTTACCTTCAGAACACATCTGGTTTATACTTAGACTGCTCCAAAAGTTATGCATTTTAATTTTGTGTTGAGAATGTCTTTCTTAGATAATCACAGTGCATATTCGCAGCTAGTACTTCAGTACATTTTATATTATTGGTAATGCTTTTGTTAGCCATCCTGGTGCTGCCTTCTTATAAGAACTGTGTATGAATTCCAACTAATATATTTCTTACCTATTAACCCACTAAAATTTCTAATCTAAAAGCAATATTCAAGATACATTTTATTACAGAAATTGGAAAGCAATTTGCCTGGGAAGCAAAATGTTCATATGATTCAGGTGATTTTAACATTAAATCTAACTTGTAACAAAAATGAGTTATATAAAGATAAATAAATTGAGACTATTATTTGCATAGCAAAGAAAGTCACACATGATATACACATTTATGCATATATAATTAATTTCAATAAAATATTGATATTTATTCATTTTCATCTCTGCTATGTTTATTTTGCTTTTAGAGTTTTCCCTTTGAAAGAATCTAAAGTTTTAAAAATACCTATGTGTGCAAGAGTCTTCACATTTTATAAGATCAATATGCTGCTAAATAAACTGGGGCTAATGTATTCAAGTCTCATAAAAAAGTATGTTGGAACTTGAATGGACATTAAGGATCATTTAATCTTATCACTCATGATGATGAAGAAGTTGAGAACCAGAGTTTAAGTGATTAGTGTAATCATACACTAACTAATAACCTAAGGAACTTTAAATGCAGGTTTATTAACTTCTTAGCTAGTGTTCATTCTATTACTAAGACAGGCATTGTTTGAGAGTGGGCCTAGGAAGTAAGTGGAAGGAAGAGAAAGTAGTACAAAGATGAATAAATCGTAGCCAGTCTTCTTAGAATCCATTTTGTTGATAGCTAATACTCTTTATTGTAGAAAACTTTTATTCCTCTGCTTTATTTTATCCTCCACTCCACTGCCTTCCCATAATTGGAGATTTCATGTAATTTACCCTTGCAGAAAATATCCTCAATACTCTTAGACCGGGAGCAGGGGCTCGCGCCTGTAATCCCAGCACTTTGGGAGTCAGAGGCGGGCGGGCGAATCACGAGGTCAGGAGATCTAGATCATCCTGGACAACATGGTGAAACCCCGTCTCTACTAAAAATACAAAATTTAGCTGGGTGTGGTGGCAGGTGCCTGTAGTCCTAGCTACTCGGGAGGTTGAGGACAATCGCTTGAACCAGGGAGTCGGAGGTTGCTGTGAGCCAAGATGGCGCCACTGCACTCGAGCCTGGCAACAGAGTGGGACTCTGTCTCAAAACCAACCAAACAAACTATATATACACACACACACACACACACACACACACACATATATATATATATAATCAGTATTCTTTTTGTACATGCATTGAGTTGCTGTTCCCTAGACTATTTTCCCTCATGGAATATAAACTGTCGATAATTTCAGTCACCTGCAATGTCATACTCCATCATATCACCTGTCTGTTCTACTTTTTAAATTCCCTAAAAATGTAGAAATAGGATTATTTCAAGAGGAAAGCCGTCCTCTGAAAATAAGAAGTTTAATTAGACTCTAACACATATCTGAAACTATACACACAGAAACACACACACGGTATGAAAGAAACGCAGAGACTAAGACAACACTTTTTAGTGGAAACATGTAAAACACACATACAAAAAAATCCCGCCACACGTGTTCCATTAGTATAAAAACAGACAAACAAAAAACTTTCTAATTTGAATAAAAGCTACAAGACTTCAACCATTTAGGAAGGTTCAGTGTTCTGGAGTGGCTTGAGCCATACCAGTGTTTTTTCACATGCATCAATATTTGTGTGTTACATACAAGCCATTTTTGTTTTGAAAATGCCAATTCTAAAGTCGAATAGCAACACTAAAATCGATTTGGCACTAATCATCACTTCAAAAGGGTTATCATTCCTGGATTAAACAAGATGAATGTAGAATCAAATCAAACATTTAAAAATATCTATAGTGTATGCTTTTAAAATTAAAATGTTTGCACTAATCTGAAAAATTAGCGCTTTATGGAAGGATTTCTAGAACCGTATTTTAGCAGCATTCGTATTGCTGTGTGTGTTTTTGTGTGATTAATAATTAGTTTTCAGGCCAGGCGCGGCAGCTCATGCCTGTAATCCCAGGCCAACGCAGGCAAATTGCCTGAGGTCGGGAGTTCGAGACCAGCCTGGCCAACATGGTGAAACCTTGTCTCTACTAAAAATACAAAAATTAGCTGGGAGTAGTGGCAGGCACCTGCAATCCCAATTACTTGGGAGGCTGAGGCAGGATAATTGCTTGAACCCAGGAGGCGGAGGTTGCAGTGAGCCGTGATCAAACCACTGCACTCCAGCCTGGGCAATAGAACAAGACTCTTTCTCAAGAAAAAAAAAAAAAAAAAGTTTTCACATGCATATAATAGGGGTGCAGAGCTTAACCTATTTCAAAGCACATACTGTTAACTCTCAGTTCCATGAAGAAGGAAGCATGATTATGTTTTTATTCTCACCTCAGTGACTTTGTATCTCTACCACCTAGCACATCTCCCTACATAGAGAAGGAGCTCAATAAATATTAACTGAATGGATGAAACTAAGGACTGCATCAATTTTTCCCTCTTTACCATTCTTACAAAGGCTTATTGCATTTAATTTGTATCCAACATTTAAAAATATTGTTATTAAATTATAGCATTCTTCAAAAAACTTTTGGAATATGTGACATATGTTTGACTTAATAAACCAAATTATATTAGAAATCATGACATTTGCACAAGACTTTATAGTCTTATCAATACCTTACTATTCACCATATTCATTTAATTCTTTTACCATGTTGTGAAGTAAGTTAGTTTTTTACCTTAATATGAGAGAAGTGAGGTATGAGGAAATTGAAGCACTGTTACTAATTACTATCTCAGTCTGCTCATTCAGGCTATTACAACGAAATACCATAGACAGAGTGGTTTAAACAACATAGCCTGGGAATTCCAAGATCAAAGTTCCAGCTGATTTGATTTCTACAGAGTGCCTGCTTTCTGGTTTGCAGATAGCCTCCTTGTCACTCTGTGGTCACACGACTTCATAGGTGTGTGAAAGTAGAGGAGGGGGAAGTGGTGAAGAGAGAGAGATAACTTCCTCTTTTTATGGGCAACAATGCCGTTATGTGGGACCCACCATTATGTTCCACTGGAAACCTTATTACCTCCCTAATTCCTTACCTCAAAATACCATCATCACACTGAAGACTAGGGCATCAACACACAAATTTTGGGAAGATGTAAACAATCAGCCCATAAAAATTACTAAAAGACATTGTTGAATTATTTTTATTCACTATATTGTATTTCCTAGTTTGTTGAAGAAATGTGATGAAAGTGTCATATCATTTTATTAACAAGTTATGTATATAAGTGTACATTCGTCATCTGTCAACTTCCTGCAAGTGAAATATATTTAGAGAAGAGTGAAATATTTATAGTATCATAAGCTGGATTATAAAACTGTTAGTTTATAATTATTTAACATTTTGCTACTCAAAGTGCTCAGAATTAACATTTTTTGACATTAAAAAAATAATTATTTTCTAAATTATTTGTACTACCAACATTTATTTATTAGTGTAGTGACTAAAACACATTCATTGGCATAGTGGATATATGAATCTATGCTTATCTATAGACATGTATATATGTGTACAATTTTTGAAACAACTTACAGAAATAATAAATGTGAGAATATTCAAGGAAATGATAAGATACAACTTCCTTACAATCCTTCCTTGTAACTGGATTTTAATGATTAACTAGTATGGGTGCAGTAGAAACAATAATGGCCCCCAAACTGTCCACATCCTAATTCCCAGAACCTGTGATAACTTCCCCTTTTGTGGCAAAAGGGACTTTGCAAATGTTAAAACATTAAGTGTCTGGAGATGTAGAAGTTATCTTAGATCAGCTGTAAATGCCCAATGTAATCACAAGCATCCTTACCCTGTAATCCCAGCACTTTGGGAGGCCGATACGGGCGGATCACAAGGTCAGGAGATCGAGACCATCCTGGCTAACACGGTGAAACCCCATCTCTACTAAAAAAATACAAAAAACTAGCCGGGCATGGTGGCGGGCGCCTGTAGTCCCAGCTACTCGGGAGGCTGAGGCAGGAGAATGGCATGAACCCGGGAGATGGAGCTTGCAGTGAGCAGAGATGGTGCCACTGCACTCCAGCCTGGGCGACAGAGTGAGACTCCGTCTCAAAAAAAAAAAAAAAAAAAAAAAAGAGGGAGTTAGAATGAAAGAGTCAGAGATGTGAGGACAGAAGCATTGGTGGAGTGATGGGGAGGAGTGAGGAGAGTAGCCAAGAAATGCAGGGAGGATGCCCTCTAGCATCTGGAAAAGGGAAGATTCTTCTCTACAGCTTCCAAAAGAAATGAAACATTGCTGACGCATTTCAGACTTCTGACCTCCAGAACTGCAAACTAATACAATTTATGTTACTATAAATCATTACACTTGTGGTAATTTGTAACAGCAGCAATAGAAAACTAAGACTCATGAACAGAGTAGAATGTAAGTAGTATGTTCTTTCCTCTCTAGGATGCTAGATGATTTAACAGCAAACTCTTGCTTCCTTGCCATTCCATTACTCCAGGTACTGAGCAAACCACCATCTTTCATGAGTCAAGAACTGAGTGGAAGCTGGGTACAGCTGTTCATACCTGGAATTTCAACTCTTTGGAGGGTCTAGGCAGGGAGGGTCCCTTGAGCCCAGAAGTTCTAAACCAGCCTGGGCAACATGACAAAACATGGTCTTTACAAAAAATACAAAAATTAGCTGGTCATGCTGGTGTGCTCTATAATCTCAGCTACTTGGGAGACGGAGGTGGTAGAGTTGATTGAGCCCAGGAAGTTTAGACTTCAGTGAACCATAATCACACTGCTGCATTCCAACCTGGGCAACAGAGTGAAGCTCTGTCCCAAAAAAATAACAGCAGAGTTGATTTCTTCCTATTCATTTACATGGGGGATGGATAGGAAATCAGGGTAGGGAAAAATAGACATAATACTACTTTCTAGAAATTAACTAGTGAATTAAAGGTATATAGTATTACATAATTTTATTTATTTAGAATATACCACTAGCATATAGTCTCACACAATTAGCACTCAATACATGCTGACTTAGGTATAGCAAATATTTACATAGCTGTGAGAAAGTGCATGATGTTCATTAAATTTGAAGATTATGTGAAAAGTACTAACCTTGATATGAAGAAAAGACATTAAACACAATAAGATTCAATGCAGAAGCTGATAGTAATTGGCAAAATATTTAAAATTTTTTGAGATTTAAAATGAGACCACCAAAAGAATGACTGGCAGGGAGTGGGAGGATTTTTATTTTTATTGAAGAAATTGATATAGAGCAAATCGACCTTTTCTGCTTATATTTTGTACAGTATTGCAATTAAGAAAAGGAACTGAACATTTACTTAATTAGAATGCATCATCAATTTTAGTGTCTCATGAACTCCAAAGGCCTTTCACCCCTTTAATGAAAATAAAGAAGAACTAAACTACTTGATTGCCAATCCTCTTGGTATCTCTAAATCTCTCTAATGCTTGTATTTCCTATTCAAAAGAAATACATACTTTGTAGGAGGATGAAAAACAATCCTTCACATTGATTATAGAGTTTTGCCTCTGAGGAGAAAATATGAATTTATAGACAAAAGTAATTTTAAAAGACTACATAAAGTGAATTCATTTCTTTATTTATGGAAAGAGATCAACTCTAAAAGTCAATTCCACAAATATTTATTGAGCATTTATTCAACAGTCATTTATTGATAGTATTGCATATAAGAAGCAAGATTTTAAATGTTACAAGGATGTAAATATAAGTAAGTTACATTATTTATGTCCTAGTTAGAGGATAAGAGGAGTATACTGACAAATATAAAGGTTTTAAAAACTGCCTCCTATATTTAATTTACATCATCAATCATCCTTTTATAAGAAAGAAAAAAATGTATTGATTGTGATCTATGAGCCAAGCAATTCCCAGAAAAAAGTGCTGAATAAGACAACCAATGGCAGGGACCCCAAGTGTCTGACAACTGTTAACACTGTCATAATAATGAAAACAAAAGACAATAATAAAACTATACTGAAAGGATTGCTGCTGTCTTTAGTCTAAGCATATGATCTCCTCAGTCATACATCCAGCATGCTGCAGGCCTTTTCTTTACTTATTAGCTTCTGTAAGCATGTAAGATTGTTATCTATTTCTTGCATTTGCTGGCAGAAGGAGTTTCCTTAGAGTTTAAGAGGCAGCAGTTGAGGCCGGATGAATGATCTGGTCCATATAAGTTAAGTGTTGTAATGAACAACTCCAAACTTCAGTTGCTGAAAAGAAAACTTAGCTGGATGTCGTGGCTCACGCCTGTAATCTCAGCGCTTTCAGAGGCAGAGGAGGGAAGATCCTCTGAGCCCAGGAGTTTGAGACCAGCCTCGGCAACACAGGGAGACTTTATCTCTAGAAAAAAAAAAAAAAAAATTAGTCAAGCTCGCTGGTGCACACCTGTGGTCCCAACTTCCTGTTGAGGCTGAGGTGGGAGGATCACCTAGGCTGGGGAGGTCAAGGCTTTAATGAGGCACTGCACTCCAGCCTGGGTAACAGAATGAGACCCTGTTTCAAAAAAAGAAAAGAAAAGACAAAAGAAATAAATAAAAAGGAATAAAATTTAATTTTGTGCTCATGCACGGTTCATTTGTGTCAGCAGGATGAGTGTGGTGGTCTGACTCACAGTGATTTACGGACACCAGTAGCCTTTTGTTGACTAACCCAACACTATAGGAAGTCTTTTGATGTTCTCTATGCATTTGATAAATGAGGGAGAGAGTGTGGACGATCATTTAGGAGATTTTGTGGGCCAGCTCTAGAAGTGGCCCACATCACTTCCCTTCACACTCCACCGAGAACACCTTTTCATGGCCACACCTAACTACAAAAAAAAAAAAAAAAAAAAACTTAAAATGAAGTCAAGCTTTATGTCCAGGAAGAGGAAAATATGGATAGCAATCTGCTACATTGATATTCTCAGACCAAAACATTATTTAGCTTGGTTATGTATATTATGATATTCTCTGTTATGTATATAACTATAGCATTGGACTTGGTGCAGGCTGGGGACCTTAAATTTGTTTATGTAAAGGAATCAAAACAGGGAGTTTGATAGGTGGTACCTTACTAGGTAATAGGGGGAATTCCAGTCCTTGCCAACATCTAGAATGAAGTCTATACATAGTTGGTGCCTAATAAATACTTGTTAAGTGAATAAATATCTATGACCTTCAGTGTTCCCATAAAATATCCCCATGCCCAAACTTAACATTCAACTTAATGTCCGCATGCAAAAATAAATAAATTTAGACACAAACCTTACATCTATAAGATGTCACAAGTGAGTCACAGACCTAAATGTAAAATACAAAACTCTAAAACTTCTAGGATATAACATAGAAGAAAATCTACATGATCTTGAGTTTGATCATGAATTTTTAAACACAAAACCAAAAGTACAGTTCATAAAAGAAAAAAAAAAACTGCGACGTTACCTGCATTAAAATTAAAATCTTCTGCTCTGAAAAAGACGTTGTTAAGAGAAAGAAAAGACAAGCCACATATTGTGAGAAAATATTTGCAAAACATATATCTTATAAAGAATTGATATCAAAATATAAAAATAACACAATAAAAACAACAAAAACTGCAGTTTAAAAACAGGCAAAAGATCTGAACAAAAATTTTATCAAAGAAGATATGCTGACATAATATAAGCACATGAAAATATATTCAACATTGTATGTCATTAAGAATTGCACATTAAAAGAACTACAAAATACCACTATATACTTATTGGAATGACTAAAATCAAATAAACAGACAATAGTAAATTGTTATAGGATGTGGAGCAACAGGAACTCTTAATTTTGCTGGTGGAAATGCCAAATGATACATCCATTTTGAAAAACAGTTTGGCGGGTTCTTACGAAGCTGAGCATAGTTTTATTACCCAAATCATCAACCACATTTTTTGCTATTTCTTTATCCAAATAAGTTAAAACATATGTACACAGAAATTACTGCAGTTTTTTTCATAATTGCCCAAAATGGGCAGCAACCAAGATATCTTTCAAAAGGCAAATGAATAAACGAACTGTCATACATTTGTACGATACAATGTTAGTCAATGAGTAAAGGAGTCTACTACAAAGTCACAGAAACACACAGAGGAAACTTAAATGTACATTGCTTAGTGAAAGAAGCCTGTTTGAGAAGTGGACATACAACATTCTGGAAGAAGCAACACTATAGAGACAGTAAAAAAATCAGTGGTTGATCAGTGGTTGGACTTTGTTGGTAGAGGTGGTGGGAGAGAGCCGGATGCGTAGGTGGAGCATGGGAGATGCCTGAAATATACCAATGATCCATTCTTGATCAGCATCTTCTTTGACGAATTAACAGCATTTGACACAATACACTTTTCCACAGTTTCTTAATCTGTTTCCAGAGCAAAACAATTATTTGGTCTTTCTTTTACATCTCTGGTTGGGTGCTTCTTAGTCACTTTTTCTCATTTAATTTCATCATCTTGAATTTTTAAAGCTAAAATTCTCTAAGATTCAGTACTTATCTTTTATATTTATATCTACACTCAACTTCCTCTGGGTCTCATTTATTTTCATGATTTCCAATACAATCTACTGATTACTTCCAAATTTACATCTTCGGGCTGGTGCTTTTCCCCGGACTTACCAGAGTCCATACATCATACTAATCATCAACTTCACTTGGAAGCATAATAGCCATCTTAATTTTAGTATGTGTAAAATTCAGCTGCTGTACCCCCACTGTTCAAACCCATTCCATCTTGATTCTTCCCCAGTTCAATTAGCAATAATCCATTCTTACAGATGGTTATGTAAAAAATCTGAAAGAACCTTTGACTTCTATCTTTCTCTTAGCTCACACTCAATTACTCAACAAATCCTCTTGAGAAAGATACCAAAGTACATCTACCATCAGACCACTTCTCACTCATTTCATTGGTAACATGTTAATCAAGTCATATTAAGTCACTGTAATCTCTCACTTCCAATAATCTGTTCTTTACCTTTTTCTGCCTTCCCAATTCCACTCTTTCTATCCTTAACATAGAAAATAGTGTAACTGGTTAAACTGAAAATCAATCGTGTAACTTCTCTGCTCAAAATGTGCAATGGGTTTTCATATATCTACAACCAAAATCCTTGCCATGACTGCCAAGGCCCTAAAACATTTAAACTTTTTTTTTTCTCCCTATTCTATTACTATTTTATCTACCTTAGTCACTCTCCTCTAGCCACCCTAGCCTCTTTCAAAACTTGCCTCCTTCTTTAGATTATCATGTTGGGAGAAATTTCCAAGTTTACACCTGTCTGGTCTTACTCTCAGACCTCATTGAATCCTAAAGCCACTGTTTAGCATAATCTTTCTCTGAACGACTTAGATATTTTTCATAACATACATAATCCATGAGAGACATGGTAGTACTATTTCAGTCCCCTTCTCTTTCTAAAATGCCACAATAGAATTTGTACTATACTGTGAAAAGCACCCATTAAGAGTTGTTCATTTCCAAAATTCCCAGAGAAAAATGGAACTGAAATCTTTCTCCTCAGACTTTTCATTATCTTTATTCACTCTCATACTCCATCTTGCTTCTTTCTTCCTCCCATTGTAATTACTTGCCCTGGCCTAGAAGGACTTTTATTAGCTTTCTCTAATAAACAAAGCAGCCCATATGTCTAATGCTCTAAATGTTAGAGTAAAAATTCTCTAGAGTAAAAGTTGTCTGTTAGAGTAAAATGATTCTGCTGTGAATCCACTGAGATATGACTCTCAAAGTAAAGTTTTAAACATTTATTCACTTTAATGTTTAGTTTTTGCAAAAAAAGAGCACCTTGGTTTCACATCATATAGTCAGTTGAAACTGAAGAAACACATTCAGCACTTTTATTGACACTGTTTTCATTCTAGGAGAAAAGCCTTGAATTAAAACGTCCAATATTTTCTGATTGCGTTAGACCATAAATGAATGTATACAAAACTTTTACAAGAAACAAACAAAAAAAAAAAACAGTGGCCAGTTTGAATCCATCCACCTGCAAGAATATGCTTTTATTTTAGTACAAGCATCTTTCATCTTTTCTGGATTTCTTTTCTTTATGTGATTAATATGCCACAGTGAGATGCTGAATATCTGATTCAAGACAATTTCTACCATCAAGGGCCATACACCTTTACCTCCACTCTTGTAAGATTATGGACTCTACTAAATACTGCTTGTCTAATTTATTGTTTTAAAAATTAAATATCAAGTTGGATACAAATAGTTAGGCCTAGGTCCCATGCCTGTTCAGTATTACAAGGGAAGACAAGGGAAAAGTAAGTTGAGGCTAAAGTTCTCCTAAAAGTGTTTAGAGAAGATACAGGGAAACCATATGCATTGCAAATATCTACCAATTTGTATATAGGTTCCGCAGTTACAACGTTATGACTTTCATGGTCAATAGGGAGAGAATAAAGCAAAATAGCGACTTTCTGAAATTAGATTGTTTTAGTTGACAGATTATTATAAATTCCTTACAGACTCATACATTATTATTGAGTGATTAAAACTATCATGCAAATGTGTTTGAAAGAGGTTTGAATAGTAATCATTTTTTCAGCCACCCTTTTCTTTTCAGCCACCCTTCCACTCTCAAGCCAAATACTCAGTTAAGAAAAACCCATGAACATTGTTCAGTGTAAACATTCAATTGTACAAATTCTAATTGAATTCTAAGGAAAAATTATAATTGAACTAAGGTAACTGTTTATGCCATTACCCACACTATTGTATATTAAATATAGCTATGCATTTAAAATTACTACTTATGGAAAAATCCCTTCAACCTAGATCATAAAAGAAAATAAATTTAAACATTTGAAAGTAAAGGAATTAACATTCTCAAGTATTGGCTGGGCACGGTGGCTCACGCCTGTAATCTCAGCACTTTGGGAGACTGAGACTGGTGGATCATGAGGTCAGGAGATCGAGATCATCCTGGCTAACACGCTGAAACCCAGTCTCTACTAAAAATACAAAAAATCAGCTGGGTGTGGTGGCACTTGCCTGTAGTCTCAGCTACTCAGGAGGCTGAGGCAGGAGAATCGCTAGAAACCAGGAGGTGGAGGTTGCACTGAGCCAAGATGGTGCCACTGCGCTCCAGCCTGGGGGACAGAGCAAGGCTCCATCTAAAAAAAAAAAAAAAAAAATTGTCAAGTATTATAAACAGATATACATTAATAGTATTTAAAATACTATGCTTATTTGTGTATATGTGCTATAGTCTTCTCAATTTTTTCCATCCTCTCATAAATCAATTGATATTCCTTTGAGGCAAGACACAAGGAATTTTAAAGAAAAATTTTTATAGGCATAAGTAGCCCCAATATTTCATAGTTAAGTAAAATAAAATAAGTACTAATTTTCTTCCAGATTTCATTATATTTTTTATATGACATAGAGGGAAAAATAACATAATCAGTTAAAACCTGAGAGATCATGTTGGGAAAGATGAGTAGAAATTTTGATCACAGATAATATAACCAAATATTTCTAGTAAAATGGAATTTCTTTGAGCAATTGTTGCTAAATTCCTCTGATAAGATTTTAAATTATTTTGAGAGGCCCATTGAAAATATCTCATTTGCTTGTAAAATAATATAGTATTTATTGTGAGCATGTGATATTAACAGTAGATTTTAAAAAGTCACCATTTTTGTTGAATAACCATAAGAACAATGTATAACTTTTCAAAGGTAAAATATATATTTTCAAATTGATAAAAGTATAATAAAGAATGTAAACCCTTAATGTATTTATAACACTGCACATATCACACATAAATGTTAGCAAGATTTAATACACTAAAATGATTTTATTTTTTCCATAATAGTTATATAAATGAGTTTTTCTCAAATATTCTCAGTAGAAAAGTCTGCTTAATATATAAATAGTTGTTTCATATATAATAGCTAGTACAATTCATTACTGCATTAGAATTGGGAAAATTGCATTTATTTTTATATCATATGTAAATGTTAAAATGTTTTCTTTAATACAGAACATTTTTATTTTATGCATTCATGGGAAATTCTTCAAACATTATCATAATACTATATAATATCATCTATAGTATAGCTAATGATCTTATTTGACATACACCATGGTCTTCTCTCATCTTCCTGAAACCATAAGGAATACAAAATCGGTAAAAGTCAGAGAATGTATTAGTGAGTTAATCTTCTCAGGCAGCCATAATAAACTACCATAAATTGGATAGTTAAAAGAACAGAAATTTATTCTCATAGTTCTGGGGCCTGCAAAGTCCAAGATCAAGGCCAGCATGGTAAATTTTTGGTGCAGCTTCTCTTCCAGGCTTTCAAACAGACACCTTCTCAGTGTGTCTTCACATGGCAGAGAGAAAGTTCTGGTGTCTCTTTCTCATTTCATACAAGGGAATCAATTCTATTGGATCAAAGTTAGATTTGATGACCTTATTTAACCCTGTTCACCTACTTAAAGGCCTTATCTCCAGTACAGTCACATTGGGGAGTGGTTAGAGCTTCAACACATGAATTTGGAGAGGATACAGTCTTTTTTTCTTTTTAATCATAAGTCTAGACCAGCAGTCATTTACTACTTGCTTTGTCTTATCTACTCACATGCAGAGTATCTTCCAAAGAGAGTGTTCATTAAATAAAATGAGGGTAATCTATAATTCCTTACTATACTCAAGTATAAAGTCAATCATAAAAGGGAAGCCCAGGATATTAAATCAGTCGACAAACACCACAAGAACATATAGGGGCAAAAAGTAAGGAGAGTCGCATTTAAGACTTTCTGAGACATTTTCTGCCATATCTAAATAATTAGCTAAAATTTTAAATGAAAGTATTTTTATTTTCTCACTCTGTACTATTTCCCTAAAACATTTTAAAAAATCTATTATATAGTTACTATAGTGATTGGAGTGGACATTTGTTACAATATTGGTTGCTCACTGTCTGAACCCCATTCTTGTGGGTGAGAAATTCTACACTGAATAAGACTGGTTTGGACTCAGAGAAACTACAAGGGTGCACTTTTCCAGCATAAACATGTTCTAGATTGGATAATCAAATGCATATGCCTATAAATTGAAATCTCCAACTAGGAATTAAAAAAAAGAAAATCACGAAAAGTAAAGGATTCGTGTTGGTGTTCACAGTAGGACCAACAGCAGCATGTTGTTTACAGTTCTGGTAGCAACAGAAGCTGCAATGGCTCCAGCCATATCAAATATCCTGTGGCACAGAGGGTTCGGAGGTGTGAGGTTGAGAGATATAAATGTGCTTACCGTATGAACTCAGAGGTGTGATTTTTACTTTGATTTGGTCACCTTGCTTTCTTTGCTCTTGATTGCTTTCTAGCCCTACTTCTGTGACTATATTAACGAATTCTTTAGCTAATAATAATCCTTCCAATAAATTTGCTCTTCTGCTTTAATGATTCACAGTTGTTTCTCTTGCCATTTAGACTACTGAAAGCACCTCCTGACTATATCTAATCTGAATTCTCTACAACTAGTCAGAGATATAGTTTCAAAACTTATATAAGTGTGTCATACCCCCATCATGATTCTTAGTGATTAGAATTATTTCCACTGTTCTTAGGATCAATTCACAATTCCTGTGTTTGGCTTTTAAACTCCATGGCCTGGCCCCAACCAAATTTTCTAGCTTCACATTGTATAAAACTGTGCTCTCTTGGCTTACAATACTACTTTCATTCTCTTGTATCTGCCATGCTTACATACACTTAATGTCTTTTGCACTTGCTATTTGTCTACCTGAAATAAGATCTCTTTTCAGGTATAGTGACTCAATTTCTACTCAGCTGTCATATCACAGATTAGGTACCATTCTCATGTAGCCACAATTCATATGGTGATCACTCAGTATTTATTGTATATTAAAATGAATTAAGTTTCCACGTCAACTTAAATCTGTAATTGAGTTAGCTGGACATTATATGTTAATACTCTAATATTAAACACCAGTGTACCCACAGTAAGACACATGTAATCAAATAATATTATCAGCTTTCTTCATATTTTTTAATAAAAATCACTTGGTATAAATAAGGTTTAAATATTTTTCAAATATCTGTAAGTGCAGAGAAGAAAAGGAACAGTAAGGCACAATAATATTGCTGTTCTGGCAACTCTTGATCAGAATTGATTGCCTAACACTAGTCTGTGACTACTTTCTAGGGTACTGCCTCCCAACTTTTTTTCTGTGAAGTGAACTTGTAGGAGATGAGCTCTGGACAAGTTAACAGTAACTTTTCGCTGATACAGTTAAAACAATAAAGTTTGAAGTAACTCAAATTGTTGTAGTATTCCTTGGTTACCTTCAGTATTATTTATTAATATTAATGGAGCTGATGTAGTAATATTTCCTCTTGTTTTGTCTCTCTACCATCCTAGTTTCTCTCTCCACAATCCTAGTTTATGAGACAGACAGTGCCACAGTACCACATCAAGACATACCAATTTGATTCATGGTGTTTTTTCTTTTGGGCTGCTTTTGTAGTAAATATCTTCACCGCATTTTCTTTCACATATAAGTGTGTATATGAATATATACATATATGCTATATAATATTTGATATATACATATATACAAAGGTGTACCTTTATTTTAATCTTTGGTTACACGTATCCCCAAATATTTCATATTTTTGATGCTAACATAAATGACATTTTAGATAAAATTCAGTGTTTCATTGATTTATATATGGTTACAAATGGTTTTTGTATTTTGATCTTATATACTGTGATCTTACTAAGCTCATTATCAGTTCTAACATTTATTTTAGAATTATCAGGATTTTCTCAACTTATAATCATGTAATCTCTGAATAAAGAGTTTTACTCCTTGATTTCCTGTCCATGTAACTTTTACCTATTTTTCTTCTCTTATTGCACTAGTTAGGACCTCTAGCACTATGTTGCATAGAAATGGTAAGAGTAGACATCCTTGACTTGTCAATATTAAAGGAAAATATTGTTAGAGGTTAGCTCTAGATTTTTCATAACTACATAATACATTTCTAGAGTACTAGATTATATCACAATTGGATGCTGAATTTGTTCAAGTGATTTTCTGCATCTATTCATATATTTACATATTTTTTCTGTATTCTGTTTATATGGTGATTTATACTGATTGATTTTCAAATATTAAACTAACTTCGTATTCCAGAAATAAACATTGATAGATAGTGCATTAGCATTTTTATGCATTGCTGGATTCAGTTTGTTAGATCTCTGTTGACATTTTTGCATCTATATTAATGGTGGATATCAGTATGTAGTTTTGTTAATGTTAGAGTATAGCCATCTCTCTAATTACCTGTTTAGTCCTTTGCATTCCAATAACAGAAATTTCCTCATGTTACCCTAAATGCCATATGCTGTTTCTCATTGCTCTTCCTATATTACATCATGGTATTCTGTTTGCTAAAATGGCCTCAGTCATGATCATTTTATTTACTTCTACATTTCTTAAAAATTCTATAAACTCTTCCCAGACGAGGCCACCCCATGACCTGTATTTGTTTTTATATTTAATCTCTTTCTCTCTCTATTGTTGTCCACTTGACTGTTTATGTCTCATTCTCATTCTCTAGCATCTGAGATCCTTGAGAGAATGGAACAGGACTTATTCAATGTTATATAAGCAGTAGAGCAAGAAGATGCTATCGGTTAGAAATTAATGAAGGAATAAATGAATGATTTGGAGTTATTAATCTATGGTGAATAAAAGGAGACTTTAAATCTTAGAAATTCTTAAGAACAGTTTCAGTTATAAGGAATATTCAAAATGTATCTAACTGACAAATACGGAATTTATAATATGGCTTTAGGACATTACATGCTTCTAATAGAATTTTTTTTTCTGTATTTCACATTCATGTAAAATGATGTTTTAAATTTACTTGTTCTAAACACCTATGAATTTCTTGTTAGAACAAAAATGTTTCTATAGAGATAAAATACTAAAACAACTTTTTGTTATTATAAACCATAAGGTCCCCCACATCTGAAAACTTTTCCATAAAGCTATTTAGACTCATATTACTTTTAAATATATATTTGAAATTTATTATTGCTTGCATTCCAAATTCTTATATCTTTTACATTTTCAAATTATTAATTATATTTTTAAAATTTGTTAGTAATTTGATTACTGAAAAACTGTATTAAGGATTCAAACTTATTTCTATACCTTGTATGCTTTCTGAATATTTTAACATTTATACTTTTGGTTGCAAACACAAAAATGTTCCTTTCATTAAAAATATGTTTTACCTGTTTCTTAAAACTGAAGTAAGCTTAACTCCAAAATACTTTATAATATCTTTTATTTTCTTTCCACAATGCCTCTTAGCTTTCCTATATGTTTCATAAAATATATTCTGATCCTTGTACATGTAACAAAATGTGACTTACTGATTGCCAACCCCAGAGTTTTCTGTCAGTCTTGATTCTGCTCAATTTAACAGTGGCCTTGTAACACAGTCAATCACAATGTTCTTGTCACTTGACTTCACGGGGTAGCAGTGCTTTCTCATCTTGCATCTTATCTTCCAATCATCCTTTTTTGCCTGTACAGCAAAGACACTTTCTAAGATTTCTAATGAGCCACTTAGAGTATACAATTAATGGCCAGGGTTGGTTGAAGCACCATGGGGGCTATTACTGTCTGCTGTTCCTCCCAAACTCACAGTCTGTGTGGGACTTAATAGTAATAGGTTCACAGCGAGCATTATACAGAGAAAGAATGTGTCATTTAGTTATAACATGTTTCTTCATAAATGTTCCATGTTCAGAATTCTAGATTTTTGTTCCTACAGCAGATAGCAGCATCTATTATGGGATACATTTTATATTTTAAAAGGGAAGAGAAAACATTAGATTTTCCCTCAATTGGCAAAGATTACAAAATAAGTAAAGGCCAGATATGAGCAAATTTTAAAGAATTAGTACATTTATCCAATATATGACAAGAGAATGCATTACTATATACTCAGGATAGATACAAAGAAAAGTGTCCAGACAGACTCAAAAGATCCTGGACAAAAAAATTAATTGTAAGATATTGTACATTTCTTTATTTAATAAAATGTACTATATATACAAATGCACTCTCCTGTTTACAAGTTTGCCTTTCAACTGATATTATCTAAGCCAACATCAGTAGTTCAGTTTATTAATCCAATTTCTCAGAATTTGCCCAGGCACTTTATTTCTGTTTAAGTGATTCAAATTTGCGAGGCATACAATTTTGTAACCAATCAATTAAATAATTAAAGGCCCTGAGATACTTACTTGTACAGGAGTTGAAAAGGCATTGAGGAATGAAATAGAGTGACAGTGAAATTTCCTCTTTTCTATTTGTTAATTTCACTTATTAATTCAATCAGCTATCCTAAGGCATTTATTGACCTGTCTAGTTCAACTTTATTTTAAAAATTGTGTTTGAGGAACTTAATATGTGAGAATTATTTTGTAAAAGTAGCATGTATAAAAAGAAAATAACAGAGTATAGGCATCAGAAGAATGAGGTTTGAAAAATGATTCTTACAGATATCAGTTGTGTAACCTTGTGCCAAGCATTTAACTCTTCTGTGTTCAGTATTGAGGGATTCACAATAAATAAAATGATAATTGAGATATATAATGAATCTTTATAAGGACTACGTGTAATTTATTGTGATAATTCTTTGAAATTATGCTTTCATGGTCAAGGAGAAAAGCTTTAGTAAATTGAAGAGTCAGAAAAAGCTAGACAGGATGCCGAAGTACTTGGAAATTAGAGTCTAAGAAACTGGGAGAAACCATAGGAAGATGGAGCAGCAGCAAGAGCCATAATGGAAACGGGCATCCAGGCAGTATGGAAGAGCAGGAACCTAAAGGGGCTGATTTTTCCTGAGACATAGACTATTACTTCAAGATTTTAAAGTTTTAAACACTAATGTGGCGAATCTGAGCATGGAACTCTCCTCTGAGGCATTATGTGTCTCCTGTTTGGAAGCATTCTCTGGCTTCTAGAAGTAGCTGAAACAAATCCTTTTTGTGGGAAAGAATCACACAGGCTCCCATAGGGTAAGTCTTGAATACAAGAGACATTCTTGCTCATGTGTACCAATAAATATTCACAAAAATATTTAGGAAAATAATCTTTGTAATAAAAATTTTTTAAACATCCTTTGCCAGGAATAAACAGTGAAAAATTATATAACAGTGAAATTACTGGACCCCACGTACATTCAACAAAATGGTTGAATCTTACCAATGTAATATTGCAAATACTGGAGGATTACTTTCAGCAGAAACAGAAATGGTAATTCAGACCAATTCTCCCACTAAGAATAACTAGAAAAGCTTTATAAGCAGTAATAATTATCTCCTTGAAAACATCTAACAGCTAACAAAACAGTAAAAATTACAGGGGCAACACTCACCAAAAACAACAACAACAAACAAGAAGTGAACCTAAAATTTGAGATTATTTTTTTCCAATAAGATCATCTGTCAATTCTGAAATAAAAGGGTATGAAGCTGAGAAACTACCCAGACATTTTATATTCTTTAAGCCTGGGTTCCCCAACACTTGAGCCTTGGACAGGTACCAGTCCGTGGCCTGTTAGGAATCAGGTCGCACAGTAGGAGGTGAACAGTGGGCCAGTGAGCAAGGGAAGCTTCATCTGTATTTTCAGCTTTACTCCCTATGGCTCACATTACCTCCTAAGCTCTTCCTCCTGTCAGATCAGAGGCAGTATCAGATTCTCATAGGAGCACAAACTGTGCATGTGACGGATATAGATTCCATGCCTCTAATGCCTGATGATCTGACACTGTCTCCCATCACCCCAAATGCAACCATCTAGTTGCAAGAAAACAAGCTCAGGGCTCCCACTCATTCTACATTATGGTGAGTTGTATAATTTGTTATATATAACAATGTAATAATAATATAGCTAAAGTGCACAATAAATGTATTGCACTTGAATCATCCTGAAGCCATCCCCCCAACCTCTGTCTGTGGAAAAAAAATGTCTTCCACAAAACTGGTCCCTTTTGCCAAAACAGTTGGGGACCATTGCCTTAAGCCCTTGCGGTACAGAAAAGGAATTCCAGAGTCTGCCATAAAAAAGAGAGAGAGGGAAACAGATAGGGAGAAGGTAAAGGAGAAGGAAAAGAAGGAGAAGAAAAGAGAGAGAAAGAAAGAGAAAGACGCACACACACACACGCACATACACAGAAATGGCAGAGAAAGGGAAAGAGAAAATCTGATAAAATCCTTGAATAGATGGTCACTCATAACATATACCAACGTAGAATATGTACTTAATTGAAAATACACCCCAAACAAAAATGAAGTGAATGCTTGAATAGCGGTAACACTCTGAAGTGTCTTCTATAGGCAAAAAAAATAAAAATAAAAATAAAAAAAACAAAAGATAGAAGCTTGAAAACCCAGAATGAAATGAAGAGAAATTGGAAACAAAATATGTAGATGAATTTAAATAAATAGTGTGCAAAACAATAAATATTATGCGTATTCTAAAAATATAAAAAAATAAAATAGCACTACATAAACCATGAGAAAAATAAATAGTTTGTACATTCTAAAGTATTTGCACAGGCCAGGGAGAAGTAAAATGTCAGTATTTGGTAAATCAATGATATATATTGTAATATCTAAGACAACCACCAAGGAAAGAGTGAAAGACTTGGTAGCTACCATAATTTTCTTATTTTAGAAAAGTAGATAATGCACAAATAATCAAAATAATACAATTTCAACCATAAGCTGTTCACAAGACACATAGCTGAAATATATAGCTTCAAAAGGTGAAAATAAAATATTAATAAAAAGATATACAGTCTATAATGCAGAGGACAGACAACATAACTGTTAATATCTAATGAACTAGACTTTAATCCAACACAAAAGGAGCATTATTAAAAAATAGTAGAACAATTTTAGAAATATAATTTAATTCACCAGTAGGATATAACGTTAAACAAAAAACTATTCTGATGCTTGTTAAAGATGAAAAGGAAGACTTTATTCAAGGGACTATTGCAAAGGGGTTTTTCAGTAGTGGAGACAGGTTGGGCTCAACATTTAGCACATCAACACACAAAAAAGTGAGGATTTATAGCCAAAGAACAATGTTGTGCTCAATGGAGGGAAAATTACTAAGAGGAAACATCAGGAGTTGACAGTAGATTATGACCAAACCAGCTTGACAGGATTCTTGCTGAAGGCAGGCCAGATAGCATCTGGGGGATGATGAGCAAGGAAATTTGATCAGATATCCAAGGTGGGAAATTCTCATGAAATTTACTTAGCAAGATTCCTGTTCTTGAGGACCAAGCTCAAGATGGGGTTGAGTTGAAAAATGGCACACACCGGGGCCTATCATGGGGAGGGGGGAGGGGGGAGGGATGCCATTGGGAGTTATACCTGATGTAAATGACGAGTTGATGGGTGCTGACGAGTTGATGGGTGCAGCACAGCAACATGGCACAAGTATACATATGTAACAAACCTGCACGTTATGCACATGTACCCTAGAACTTAAAGTATAATAATAATAAAAAAATAAATTAAAAAAAAAAAAGAAAGAAAAATGGCTTGAAGGGGCCTAACTGAAATTTGTTTAAGGAGAATGCCTTCGTTCAACAAAAATGAAAACTTGTAAGCTCTTACAGTGAATAAGGAGGAATGACCAGGAATTATCAACCTTACATTAATAAGAAGGGATAACAGATAATAAAGCAGTCAGAAATGGAATTTCCAAACTATCAAACATAACAAAGTAATTATAGTGCTTAGTTATAAATATTTTAAAAAATCTTCATTTAAAACATTATTTCAAATACAACACTGGTATATTATTCAAAATTAGCCTTTTGTCATGATGCCTTACAAAATAAATATTCATGAGTATATAGGAAAAGACAAAACACACAAGAACAGTATATACAATGGTAATTATATATTACATGCAATAGATATAGATTATCAATATGTACAGAGTACATAAACTTTAGAGAATTTAAAAAATATTGTAGAGTATTATGTCTCATCTCTGTAGATCTATATTCATTTAGTTACTTCTGCAGTAGTTAACATAATGTTAAGTATGGTTCAGTACAACATTTTTTATTTTGTATTTTAAAATGTTTAAAGAATAAACTCTTGTGAAAGTTAACAAAATATCAACTTTGCAACTTAAAATTATTTTAGCATTTTATTTTGAAGTTATTCAAAATGCCATATAAAAAGAATATATATAAAATGAATCAATCTAATTCTATCATATAAAACATACTTTCATTTTTGCATGTTACCTTTGCATTGTCTCTAAATGTATAGCAACACTACTTATCATCAAGGTATTGTTATCATTTGATATATTGCTTTTCCTCATTTATATTATTTCATAGAATATTTTATTATTTTGATATATTAATAATAACCATTATTATAACAAGCAAATATTTCAGTTGATATATGATAACTTGTCAAACATTTATTACTTCATTTTGAATATAACTATAAATAATGTTTTAATTAATATATTATTATTTTTTTCATTTTGGTAACTTTTTTCGTAAGGAAAATCAATATGAAGATTATAAATGAGTTATAGAATGAATACAAAAGTGATTCTTCTTGTTGTATAAACTTCCCAAAATGGTAATATTTTCTTTCATAATAAATAAACTAAAATTTGACATAACAACACAAACTTACTTGAGAATGTAATGAAGGAATGAGATAAAAATATTCAGAGATAAGAGAAAGAAAACTTATGGTTACTTCTACTGAAGAGTTTATTATTTATTTAGCTTGCTAGAACATTGCAACTCAAACAAAGAACTTTTTCTATTTTCTCTAAGTGCTACAAGATTATGACTATTTCTGCTATTGTAATTTTTGGTATCGTCTACTGACTATTAAGTTAGTAGTACATTTTTTTTTTTTTTTTTTTTTTGAGACGGAGTCTCACTTAGCCTCCCAGGCGGGAGCAGTGGCGCCATCTCGGCTCACTGCAGCCTCCACCCCCATCTACCCCCATGGCCGGGTTCAAGTGATTCTCCTGCCTCAGCCTCCCAAGTAGCAAGCTTTTTTATTTTACTTAACATATTTCTTGAAATGCTTATGTTTCACATTGAAGATATTCTTTAGCACTTTATCTTTACCTATTACTAATTTAAGACATATTACAATAATAAGGTACAGGAGATTCTGCTAAATATGTGTTCCTGAAAACCCTCTTATTCTGCAAAATCATACACTAAAATAATCTGGCTGTAATAGCGATTGATTTTGCACCAGCCACTCAAAACCTAGGGACATTGCAATCAGAGACCTGATAAAAGCCATAGCAATCCCAATAAAAATATTAGTACAATTAAAACTCTTCGAGAATTTGCACCTGGAATGACAATCAATCTGTTGTAGCTTTAAGTCATGAGACTTGTGCCCCCCCCGAAATGAAGATTCCAGAAGACATTACTTTTTTCCCCAAAATGCAGAACAGTTTCACCAAAGCTAATAAATGTGATCCAAGAGGAGACATTTCCAATTATTTTTCTAAATAAAGGAGAATGTGCTCTTACAGCTTCCCTACTACAGTTAAATATTCCAGAGATAGCTTAACAGATTGGAAAGTTTAGCAGTTAAAATTCTGTCAACTATTCACTTCTTAGCCCAAAGAAAAATGCTCGCATGGGAGTTTCAGCATTTTTAAGCATCTCTTCAAAACATTTACCTGATGGGAAAAATTGCATATAAACAAGCATGTCCTTACTGATATCAATCTCTTATTTACCCAACATATATAATCTAATTCATATTTACATGCAAACATGTCATGAAACTTAATATATTTTTCCACAGTAAGGTTTTATAAAAATTTTCAGGGCTTGGGAGGTTATATATATGGAGCCACTGTATTTGAAAGTTTTGAGCCAATAAACCTCTTATTTGAGTCACTTAAGCCTCTTTCCTAATATGTTTTTATATGTAATATTTAAAATTTATGTTTGTTTGCATTGTATCATTTGCTTATTTTCATTGTTCACTTTTTATCCTTGTAATTAATAGTAACCTTCACTTCAGATTTGTGTGGAGCTTTATATTTGTCTTCTAATTCATGTTTAATTTTGTCTTTATGTAAAATAAATAAATATATCTATTTTGTCAGACAGGATTTGGTTTCCCGTGAATGATGACATAAAATGATTTTCTTTTATATTTGTGTATAAGATTATACACTCTAGAAAAAAATAACTTTTTTCTTAAAAATATATAATATTGTGTAAGCACCAGAAGGCCTAATTATTATTATTATTATTATTATTATTATTAATTATACTTTAAGTTCTGGGATATATGTGCAGAACGTGCAGGTTTATTACACAGGTATACATGTGCCATGGTGGTTTGCTGCACCCATCAACCTGTCACCTCCATTAGGTATTTCTCCTAATGTTATTCCTCCCCTTGCACCCCAACCCCCCAACAAACCCGAGTGTGTGATGTTCCCCTCCCTGTGTCCATGTGTTCTTGTTGTTCAACTCCCACTCATGAGTGAGAACATGTGGTGCTTGGTTTTCTGTTCCTGTGTTAGTTTGCTGAGAATGATGGTTTCCAGCTTCGTCCATTTCCCTGCAAAAGACATGTACTCAATCTTTTTCATGGCTGTATAGTATTCCATGGTGTATATGTGTCACATTTTCTTTATCCAGACTATTGTTGATGGGCATTTGGGTTGGTCTTTGCTATTGTGAACAGTGCTGCAATAAACATATATGTCCATGTGTCTTTACAGTAGAATGATTTATAATCCTTTGGGTATATAATACTAATGGCATTGCTGGGTCAAATGGTATTATTGGTTCTAGATAACTGGGGAATCGCCACACTGTCTTTCACAATGGTTGAACTAATTGACACTCCCACCAACAGTGTAAAAGTATTTCTATTTGTCTACATCCTGTCCAGCATCTGTTGTTTCCTGACTTTTTAATGATCACCATTCTAACTGGCATGAGATAGTATCTCATTGTGGTTCTGATTTGCATTTCTCTAATGACTATTGATGATGAGGTTTTTTTCATATGTTTGTTGGCTGCATAAATGTCTTCTTTTGAGAAGTGTCTATTCATATCCCTCACCCACTTTTTGATGGTTTTTTTTTTTTTTTTTCTTGTAAATGTGTTTCAGTTCCCTGTAGATTCTGTATATTAGCCCTTTGTCAGGTGGATAGATTACAAAAATTTTCTCCCATTCTGTTGGTTGCCTGTTCACTCTGATGATAGTTTATTTTGCTGTGCAGAAGCTCTTTAGTTTAATTAAATCCCATTTGTCAATTTTGGCTTTCGCTGCCATTGCTTCTAGTGTTTTAGTCATGAAGCCTTTGCCCATGCCAAGATACTGAATGATGCTGACTAGATTTTCTTCTGTGATTTTTATGGTTTTAGGTCTTATGTTTAAGTCTTTAATCCATTTTCAGTTAATTTTTGTATAAGGTGTGAGGAAGGGGTCCAGTTTCAATTTTCTACATATGGCTAGCCAGTTTTCCCAACCCCATTTATTAAGTAGGGAATCATTTCCCCATTGCTTGCTTTTGTCAGGTTTGTCAAAGATCAGATTGTTGTAGCTGTGTGGCATTATTTCTGAGGCCTCTGTTTTGACCCATTGTTCTATATATCTGTTTTTGTACTGGTGCCATGCTGTTTTAGTCACTGTAGCCTTGTGGTAGAGTTTGAAGTTAGGTAGCGTGATGCCTCCATCTTTGTTCTTTTTGCCTAAGATTATTCGGCAATATGGGCTCTTTTTTGGTTTCGTGTGCAATTTAAAGTAGTTTTTTTCTAATTCTGTGAAGAAAGTCAATGGTAGCTTGATGGGGATAGCATGGAATCCATAAATTTCTTTGGACAGTATGGCCATTACATGATATTGATTCTTCGTATCCATAAGCATGGAATGTTTGTCCATTTGTTTGTGTCCTCTCTTATTTTCCTGAGCAGTGCTTTGTAGTTCTCCCTGAAGAGGTCCTTGCCATCTCTTGTAAGTTGTATTCCTAGGTATTTTATTTTCTTTGTAGCAATTGTGTATGGGACTTCACTCTTGATTTGGCTCTCTGTCTATTGTTGGTATATAGGAATGCTTGTGATTTTTGCATATTGATTTTGTATCCTGAGACTGCAGAACAGCAAAGATGCTGCCTGTTCCTTTCTCTGGAAGCTTCGTCCCAGAGGGGCACCAGCCAGATGCCAACCAGAGCCTTCCTGTATGAGGTGTCTGTCGGCCCCTACTGGGAGGTGCCTCCCAGTCAGGATACGGGCGGGGGGCGGGGGAGCGGGTCAGGGACCCACTTGGGGAGGCAGTTTGACCCTTAGCAGAGCTTGAACACTGTGCTGGGAGATCTGTTGCTCTCTTCAGAGCTGTCAGGCAGGGATATTTAAATCTGCTGAAGCTGCACCCACAGCCGCCCCTTCCCTCAGGTGCTCTGTCCCTGGTAGATGGGGGTTTATCTATAGGCCCCTGACTGGGGCTGCTGCCTTTTTTCAGAGATGTTCTGCCCAGAAAGGAGGAATCTAGAGAAGCAGTCTGGCCACAGTGGCCTTGCTGAGCTGCGGTGGGCTCTGCCCAGTTTGAACTTCCCAGTGGCTTTGTTTATGCTGTGAGGGTAAAAGGACCTACTCAAGTCTCAGCAAGCTTAGCGTCCCAGGTCGACCTCAGACTGCTGTGCTGGCAGTGAGAATTTCAAGCCAGTGGATCGCAGCTTGCTAAGTTCTGTGGGGGTGGGATCCGCTCAGCTGAACCACTTGGCTCCCTGGCTTCTGTCCTCTTTCCAGGGAAGTGAACGGTTCTGTCTCTCTCGCATTCCAGGCACCACTGGGGTATGAAAAAAACTCCTGCAGTTAGTTCAGTGTCTGCCCAATTGGCTGCCCAATTTTGTGTTCGAAACCCAGGGCCCCGGTGGTGTAGGCACCCAAGGGAAACTCCTGGTTTACGGGTTGCAAAGACTGTGGGAAAAGTGTAGTATCTGGGCCAGAATGCACCATTCCTCAGGGCACAGTCCAGAGGGCCTAATTCTAATACGCTAGTATATTAGCATGCACAATATATTTCATATTATGAATAGATACTTTCTATATTCTGAATTTTATAAATGTTATGCTAATATTTATGAGGTAGTATATTGTTAGATGAAACATATTGCTAAACAAAGTAGATAATAGTATGCTTAGCACCTACTCTATGTACTTGAATATTATATAATTTACTATATATTTCAAAAGCAGAGTGTTAGTTTTCAGATTATAAAATTATTCTACCTTGGAACTAATCACAAATATGGCTTCTGTTCTCTGTCTCTTTTTCTATTCCTAACCCTTCACTTTGACTTTTTTCTGCTTTGTAGTCTCCTTTTCATTGTACTATAAATTAAATGAGACAGAATTTAGATAGATAATGCTTGGAAAACAGTGGATTTATTTAATCAGAATAGCAGGGATTTTTTTGTTTGTTTTTGTTTTTGTTTTTTTGAGATAGAGTCTCGCTGTGTCACCCAGGCTGGAGTGCAGTGGCGCCATCTCTGCTCACTGCAAGCTTTGCCTCACAAGTTCACGTCCTTCTCCTGCCTCAGCCTCCCGAGTAGCTGGGACTACTGGCGCCCGCCACCTCGCCCGGCTAGGTTTTTGTATTTTTCGTAGAGATGGGATTTCACCAGTGTTAGCCAGGATGGTCTGGATCTCCTGACCTCGTGATCAACCTGTCTTGGCTTCCCAAAGTGCTGGGATTACAGGGGTGAGCCAACACGCCTGGCCAGCAGGGATCTTAATAATATAGCCATATTGAAAGAATTCAAACCATTTTAGACTGATTTATAATCAAGTTTTTAGTAACAAAGCTGAGAATTAAAGGAAGTATTGCAGCGAAAAATCTTTTTCAGCTTATGTTTGTCCTTTTACCTCTAATTTTGATGACTGAATTTAATATTAAGTGTATT
This sequence comes from Theropithecus gelada, assembly GCF_003255815.1. Taxonomy (NCBI): domain Eukaryota; kingdom Metazoa; phylum Chordata; class Mammalia; order Primates; family Cercopithecidae; genus Theropithecus; species Theropithecus gelada. The sequence goes on along the minus strand of NC_037668.1, from coordinate 175,510,389 downwards.
AATTGCTTGTATTTGAAAAATTTATTTAGAAATTTAGTTATATAATAAGTTATATTATATGCAACTATGCCAAAATAGTATTCACTACAGCAAATATTTCAACTTATTTATTCAGTAATTACATATTGAATTGTTATTCTGTGTCAGCTGTGTAAAGAGAAAACAAACAAAACTAAACAACAAAAAAAACCCCCACAAAGATATAAACGAAGAAATCCTGACATTCAAGTAGCAGATACAGAAAGGAAAACTTCAAAAAGGACCGAGAAGAGATGTTGAAAAGGAGCATTGTCTCAGAAGCTAAGAAAATACATTAAAAGGAGGAAGTTGTCAGCAGTGTCTAATGTCACATAAATATCAGTTAAGTATGGATTGGAAAGTATGCAACCATTGCATCCATCTCTATCCAGACAAGTTAGAGATGACCTTCTCTGGAGGAGATTAATTACATGTGACAATAGAAGTCAGACTGCTGTTGGGGTAAAAGTGAATGTAAAAAATGAGTACATGTAAAATGAGATGAAATCTGAACAAGGTTTGTTGTCTAGTTAATAGTTGCACCAATGAGAATTTTCCAGTTATGATATTGTGCTATAGTTATATAAACGGTTACCTGTCAGAGAAGCTATGTAAAAGATACACAGAACTCTGTATTATTTTTGTATATTTATGTGCATCTAAAATTACTCCAAAATAAAAAGTGCAAGAAAAGTGAATTTCTAATCTAAGTAAATTTGAATTCAACTCTATACCTTCATTCAAAATAGAAAAATATCCATAATTCAATTATATTTAGTAATTTGTTTTTCACAGTACTTACTTTGTACAAATTCTGTAACATTTGGGCAGTACTGTAGGATTGAGCAAATGAATATAAACACATCACTATTGGAGCCACACCTCTCCCTATAGAAGAAGTAAGTAAAACATATAGAATAAGGAAAGGCCAGAAAAGATTCTGTAGTGTTAGCTTACAATCAGAAATATCAGTATAAATTTATGATTTTAATGTATAGCAATATATACTGTTCATTATATAGCATACTCATAAAATTTACTTCATTTATCTGTGTTCTATGTGGAAGAAGAAAGATAAAAATATAGAATGCTGTAAGGCATGGAAGAGTCTTGAACTTATCATTTCACATAGGACAAACTGTGCTCATTACTACTGAAGAATCATTGCTTCCAATCTCTTTCACAAATAGAAAAGACAGCCAGGAATAGAAAAGTCAATTTTGTCTTGTCCAACCCACCTAAAATAGAAAGTGTGTGATGACATAAAAGTTGGTCAAAAATATTCTGGAGTAGGGTGTGTGTGTGTTAGAGTGAGAATGAGTGCTAAGCAAATATAGCAAAATGTTAGCAACTGGCAAATCTGAGTGAAGGATTTATGAATGTTCCTGGTAATATTCTCGCCATTCTTAGCTTGAAAATTCATACAAATTAAGAAGGTGCAAATATAAGGTAAACAAGTAGAGATGGTAAGTATAAATTAATATTTTTAAAAATTTATTTTTAAAGGAAGGACAGAGAATGATGCGTAAATGAAAGAAAACAGAAATGTGGATTTTAAAAATTAGTAATAATATAACATTCCATTATTTTTTGAATGTTTATCATCTGATAGCCATTTTTCAAATGCTTTTGTTAGATTGACTCATTTAATTCACACAAATCCCTGTGGTGATAGGTACAGTTTTCCCAATTTCACAAAAGAGGGGATTAAGGCACAGGGATTCCCAATTAACTTAGTCAAAGTGACACAGGTGATAGTTGGTAAAACTGATTCAAGTAGAAGCAGTTCAGTTGTAGAGCCAGTGAGATAGACCATCATAGCTGGGGAAGCAGACACCTTCACATTGCAAGGAGACGAGCCCAGTGTCTAACAAGATGTTGAAGCCACAAAGGAAAGTCCTCTAGCATTAAGATGGATTATGGTTTGAAATTACAAGTGGAAAAACTGGTCTCAAATAAAATAAGAAACATTTCTTTTCACCAGGTTTAGGATATACTGTGGCAATTAAATAGAGTGAGAAAGATGATTATTGATATAACTTGTGTAAAAGCTATTATATGTTTAAATAAAATTATATTTTGTATCAATTTGACAAGTCATATTACTGATGATGATTTGAAATTCTAGCTTACCTAGTAGGCATGTACCAAAACTGGTGATCATTTTATAAATAAATGGCTGCTTCTCATGTTAACTGTAATAATCTCTTAAACTGAAACATGGCTTCTAGCATAAAGTCATGTGAATGGAAATATGATATTAGCATAAAGAAAGCATAGTATTTCATTTTTTTGAAATTGCCAGTAGAAATAGTTGGGTACAAGTAAAATAATAAAAATGCACTAATAATCAGGTTAAATTAGTCATGCATATTTTGGATAATTGCTGAGAAACAACACTACCATTCTTATAAAAGATACGGGGTCAGATGTGGTCACTCACACCTCTAATTCTAGCATCATGGAAGGCCAAGACAGGAGTATCACTGGAGCCTGGGAGTTAGAGGCCAGACTGGGCAATGTGGCTGGACCATGTCTCTACCAAAAAAAAAAAAAAAAAAAAAAGAAAAATTGGTTGGGCATGGTGGCAACGTGTCTGTAGTCCCAGCTATTTGGGAGGTTGAGGTGGGAGGATCGCTTGAGCCCAGGATGTCAAGGCTATAGTGAGCCATGATTGCACCACTGCACTCCAGCCTGAGTGACAGAGCAAGACCCTGTTTCAAATATATGTGTGTATATGTATGTATGAGTGTGTATATTATATATATACACACATATATAATATGTGTTCATAATGTGTTCTTGTGAGATAATCAGATATTTTGTTTATATTAAGAATAAATATTGAAGTGTGTGTGATAGAAAATACATACTAGGGTGACCAAAGGTCTAGAAAAAAATTAAAATTATTTTCCCTCAGTACTGATTTCCCCGCCAACTAACATTGCAAGATGCTTTTGACTGTAATGCTGGCTCCTTCTTTTCTGTATTCCTTCACATTTCCAGGCCTGGTTCAAGAAAACTCTTGAATATTTTTTTCAAGCCACCTATGTGACAACGGAATCATAACATAAGGTCTGCAAACTTATGCTATCATAACATAAAGTCTATAAACATAAAGTGAGATACACACACACATATGTATATTATGTATGTATGTATGTATGTATGTATGTATATTTTGAGATGGAGTCTAAATTATGTTGCCCAGGATCTCGAACTCCTGGACTCAAGCAATCCCCCCACCTCAGCCTTCAGAGTAGGTGGGATTACAGGCCTGTGCCACCATACCCAGCTTACTCACGTTGATATTTTTGTCTGCACTTTCCCTTCACAGCACAGAACCTTATATCCAATCAGCAAGTGCTCATTTTATTTGCATTTTGTTTTACATAAACTCAAAACTAGTATATATTTATCTCACACATGATATGGTAGTAACTACTAATAAAGCCCTTCTCTGTATGATATTGTTTGATAAGAGGCCTTGAATATTTTACCTAAAAAAAAAAAAAAAAAAAGTGAGTCCTAGTGTTTTCTTGTAGCTTTCAAAGGTGCTTAGAGGTGAGAATTTCTTTTAAGAATATTAAAGATATATTTGCCTAATATACTATATGTCCTTCTATAAGAATCAGTACATAGAATGATTAGAAAAAAATACATTACTTTGTAAGAGTTTGGCCAATTGTTTTTCAAATCTACAGTGGGACCAAGAATCAGCAGAGATGACATTTATGGGGGTGGAAAGAAGGTAAGAGATGTGTTGAGAGGACATTTATTATGAAGACAGCAGACCAGAGTTTCGTGAACCAGGGTTCCAGAAATCTGGTATAAAAGCTGGGAAGTCAGGAGGATGCACTGTGTTACCCACTTGGTTCGAAAGGTTGAAAGATTGAATGAGGGAATGTCTCAAAGACAAAATTTGTCTTGGAGAGGACAGAGAATTCTCCAGAAAGAACAGGTCATTAAGATTTAAACTTAGCAGTTGACTCCCATTCCAAGTGTTCAAATCGTAAATCCAAATTCAACCCTTCTTCAATCGCTAGATACTTTTTTTTTTTTTTTTTTTTTTAAATAGAACTGATTGCCGGGCGCGGTGGCTCAAGCCTGTAATCCCAGCACTTTGGGAGGCTGAGACGGGCAGATCACGAGGTCAGCAGATCCAGACCATCCTGGCTAACACGGTGAAACCCCGTCTCTACTAAAAAATGCAAAAAACTAGCCGGGCGAGGTGGCGGGCGCCTGGAGGCTGAGGCAGGAGAATGGCGTAAACCCGGGAGGCGGAGCTTGCAGTGAGCTGAGATCGGGCCCCTGCACTCCAGCCTGGGCAACAAAGCCAGAATCAGTCTCAAAAAAAAAAAAAAAAAAAAAAAAAAGAACTGATTCTATAGCAAGCAGATTCCCAAATTCCAATGCTTCCTTCTTTTCCCATCTAATTGTTACTAATGACTCCCTTCTGCCACTGTGATGGAGAGAGAGAAATCTTAGTTTATGTTTTACTTAAATGGTTTCTGCCATTTGTAAACTGCAAGATTAAATACAAGTTATTACACTGGTGTTTGGATCCCTCCCACCAAAAAGATGAAAGAAAAACAAAGTCAGAATCTAATATCACTTATACATATTTGTAAACAAAATACATGCACACATTTTGCTATTACATTATTTGTAGCTCAATTTCAACAATTGCATTTTAAATGAATTATCATTACTAATATCTATAATAGAACTAGAGTGTCATTAATTGCTACTGCACTAGAGAAGCTTGTTTCACCCTCACAGTTGCAGCAGCAATAATTGAGCTGACTGTGGAAACATCCAATTGCATGCTTTTTGACAATGACAGAGGAAGAGTTCTTAGAATTCGCAGATTCCATCCCAAATACCCCTTTTTGCCATTGCCTTTGTTTGCACTGCCAGAGCACAGAGAGTTATTGGCTCCCAGACTTTGGCATTTATGCTTCTGAGGTGTTATAGATTCATGTCACTACTTAGAGGAACAAACACCTCCAGGGTACTGAACTGATGAGGTTGTGTGAATGTGTTAGCTGATCAGGGTTTCTGGAAATCTACCCTCTTCGAGCACAAGAGAACCTCTTTGCTTCTCTGCATTTTCTTCAAGTCATTTAAATAAAGTACTGTACAAATCCTTGGTGTTGTTCAAAAGAAAAAATAGAAAAGCAAACAAAAGCAACCCATGTTTTGTCTACTCTCTGACATGTAGTGAATGTTTGAACAAGATGAACAAGTGCAGGGAACTGATTTAGATTAGACTTTCAAACATGAATGAATGTCTAAAATTGTAGTCTGGTCTGCCTACATTTAGCAGCTTTTTAAAAATCTTCTCATTCTTTGATAATCTGAATAAATGCCTGGCTAAGGAATATTCAAAAACAATTGGCCT